>NC_068971.1:16362500-16540000 GCF_016808095.1 Vigna angularis
TTTTTGTATCATACTTTTGTTACTCTATAAAGTTTTTAGTTTTATGGTTATTTTGGATAAATGTACTGTTAAAATACTTTATTAACTCTCTATGAAGTTATCTATCATATTATTATATGTGATTAATCTATGATATAGTATTATGCTATATTTTGGGATGTTACAATCACAAAATCAAACAGAATATTTAGATAAAAATAATAATAAAATACTTTAAATACTTTGTAGAACATATTTTTTTAATAAAAACTTAATTAAAAACATCACAATTTAAAAAATACTTAAAATTATTAATTTGATCTGCATAAATTATTTGTCTTTTTTCAAGTTCTAATTATCTGATTATTTTGATTTTGCATGAGTTTTGGTTTTTAAAAGACAACCAATTGAAATGCTTTGAAAACAAATATATATTAGGTTTAATACCTATTTTGGTCCCTCGGTTTGTAGGGTCTGTTCAAAGTTGTCCTCCTTTTTTTCAAAAGTTCACAAACATCCTACTTCTCGCATAAATGGTGTACGTTAGTCATTTTTGGTTACGGCGTTAAAAAGACTAACGGCACACCTGCCCTGCTGGCAAAAAACTAATGAGTTGTACAGTTTTGGTTGTGGTGGCACTGTGACTTCATTATATGTGTTAAAATAAAATAATTTAAAATGATTTAAAATAATTTAAAAGATAGGGTTAAGAATAATTTTAGGATTAACTAAAGCGATATTACATTTGGGGTAAAATCAACTCACGATTTCGGGGCGATTTAGGGTTCAACAATCAGCTTTCCAAGAGTCCAGATTTTGATTATTGGTGAAATCAAGTTCGTGGTTCGTCGAAGAGCGTGGTTCGTTCGTCAGTGCTGGTGAGGTTAGTGTTCTTACTTATGTTGTTGTTATAGTTACTGATTGCATTAGTGTTCGTACTTATGTTGTTGTTGTCTTTAATTGGTGGATTCTGTATTTGTTTTGTAATGGATGGAATGGGTTAAAATATTATTATATTTGTCGCGTGCTGGGGGGTTTATGGAAAAAGTATTGGCGTTGGGTGTTGAAATTGGTCTCATGGTGTTAATTTAAGTTAATGAGTGGTCCCCCTTTTCCATTTGCAGTGTAGGGATGTCTAACGATAGGTTTGAGGTAGTGGTCCACCACGGTGGGACCTTGATAAAGGAAGTGCCCTTTAATTATATAGGTAGGGAGATATGTTATTGGGACATTGACCCCGATACATGGAGCTATTTTGGAGTAGTAGGTTCACTTAAAGATTTGGGTTACATTGAAGTAGATGAGTTATATTACAATATTGAACATGTTTTATATAAGCTATATGACGATAAAGGAGCTATGAACATGATGAATGTGGGAAAATTGTTGGGGAAAGTCAACTTGTATGTTGTACATAAAGTGAGTGAAGTAGTGGTTGTAGAAAATGAGAATGAAATTCTTTACCTTTGCCAAGGGCCTGCAGAGAGTGGTGAGGGTAGTGGGGTTGAGGTTGGTGTAGAAGGTCCTATTGAAGTGCAACAGGAGGTTGAGGAAGGTCTTCTTGACTGTGGTCGTGACTTGGAGAGAGATGATGAAGTGCAGGTTGACATAGAGGGTAGCGTGGAGGTGGAGCATGATGGTGTACTAGGGGTGGAGCAAGTGGTTGAAGTGGAGGTTAACCAAGAGGGTGTAGTGGAGGTGCAGGGAGTGGCTGCAAGGGAGGTGAAGGAACTGGGTGGAGTGGAGAAAAAAGTAGAATTGCATAGTGAGGAAGAAGTAGAACTGCACAGTGAGGAATAAGTAGAACTACATAGTGAGGAAGAAGTAGAACTGCACAGTGAGGAAGAAATGCAATTGGATACTGAGGACAAAGCACATATTATTGGTGAAGAGAACTTGGAGGAGGTAGGTGATTTGGGTATTGGTTTGGACAATAGTGATTTAGAATACATGATGAAAGACAGTGATAACGAAGCACAAAGACATGGTAGGGGGTTGTCAAATGATGAATGGGAGTCAAATGTGTTGTTAACTCCAGAAAATAGTGGAAGTGAGGAGGATGACACTGAGGACAGACCAAGTAGAGGTCCCTTTCCTACATATGGGAAAAAGAAGTCAATGTCAGATTACAAATGGGAACTTGGTACTATATTTACTGATAATGATGAGTTTAAGGAAGCCATTAGAAGTTATGCTATTCATGCTGGGAGGGCTCTTAAGTTTGTAAAAAATGATAACCGTAGGGTAAGGGTGAGATGCATGGGTGGGCAAAAAAAGTATCCATGGGTAGCTTACAATGGGTATTTGCCATCACGCAAGATTTGGCAGTTAAGGAAGATTGTTGATGTTCATTCTTGCAGCAGGCAACTGAACATTAAAATGATGAATAATAAGTGGTTGAGTCATGAAATAGATAAGTCTTTACATGATAATCCTAATATAAGGGTCCAAGACATACGTACTAAAGCATTAAGGAAATGGAACACCAATGTATCAATTTCTAAAGCAAGAAGGGCGAAGTTAATGGCATCAAGTTAACGTGAAGGGGATTTTAAAGAACAATTTCGAAGGATTTATGACTACGCACATGAGGTATTGAGAAGTAACCCAGGGTCAACGGTTAAGGTTAAAGTGAATAGTGATAATGGTCAGTCCATATTCGAGAGATGTTATGTTTGTCTTAAAGCATGTAATTCCTTCCTATTGGTGGAGTTAAATCTGGGATGGAATCTTGAGTTGGTTGTGGTGGGTGAGGAGATTGGGGACTTGATGGCTGTGAAGGTGCAAGGGGTTGTGAACTTTGTGCCTGTGCTGGTTCTGTTGGTTCTATGATGGCTGGACGTAAAGGGTACACTTTTTTGTTGTGCCCCACTTCACGGCATATGCTACATTTCTTTCTGTGCCCACCAACAGTCATTTGGGTCCCATCCTTAGTTAGCTCTCATGGCTCCATTCTTCTTTTTTTCTTTGGTCTCCCAGGCATCTTCCTCTTAAGTGGTGGCAGTACATCAGGAGAACTTGTTTTTTCCCATAGGAGGTGGCCATTCACAGGATAGATGATGGACGCATATGTCTCTTCATATGTGGATTTCTTGAACCAAATTGGTATAAAAGTTTCCGAGTCTACATTTGAATAGTTCATTGCTGCAACTACATGACAACATGGGATGCCACTGATCATCCACTTCCTGCAGCTACATTCTTCATTGTCCAGGTCCACTGTGAACTTGTTCCCAATGACTGAAACATGCCTAACCTCAAAAATCCTTCTTGCAGACCAGCTGAATAAATGAACATAAATAAGGCACATCAACAATTGGATATGAACATAAATAAGGCACAAGAACAATATTACCTTGGGATCCAATATCTTGACAAATTACATTCCTTCATAAGTCTCTTTTTGATCTTTGGACAGACATCGAAATCCATAGATGCCACATTCGTTCTGTTCGTGGCCCATCTTTTCATCAAATACAGTCTAATATCCTCCAGCATGGTGATAATGGATTTTGCTCTGGGATGAACAATAACACTGTTGAAACCTTCACTGATGTTGTTATCTAGAGTATCACACATTGCTTGAGTTCTGAACCTACTTCTTGACCAATACCTATTGCACAAGAATGAAGAAAATGGGTTATCAAACATGAGTAATGCAGAATCTTTGTGCATGTAAGGGAAACAATGTACCTTGGGGGAATGGCTGTGAGGTATTTATATGCTTCTTCATTCACTACTCTGATATTCAACATCTCTCTCTCCCAAGCTTGAGGGTATGTACTTGTGGTAGCCCTCCACATCAAATTCTTCAATATCTGACTAGAAAATCTTTTCCTATAGTTAGCATAAAGGTGCCTGATGCAGAATCTTTGTTCTGCCCTAGGCAAAAGCTCTTGGATAGCTGGCACCAATCCCTGCCAACATCAATTTTTTAATCAAACACACATGATTAATAAATTATGAATAATAAAATAATTTAAATAGTGCATGTACCTTTTGTTGGTCAGACATCCACGTGTATGCCCGACAAACTTCATTGCTCCCAAGGTCTTCAACCAATGATTGCAAAAACCAGGACCAACTATCTTTATTTTGGAATTCAACTACTGCATATGTAAGGGGTACTGAAATCAGTTATGTATGTGTTATATAACTTTTGTAATTAGTTCTGTGTGTGTTACATAATTTCTGGAATCAATTTTATGTGTTTTAAAAGAATTGAAATCGATTATACTGATCCTAAAATCGATTCAATGTCTTTGGAAAGGGTGAAATCGATTGTTACATAAGTAGAATTAGTTCCATGGAAGATGTTAGAGAATGAAATTAATTATGGATGAAATTAATTATTAGGTCATAAATATTTAATTCTTTTCTAGTATTTTTTATTTAGTTGAGTTCAAATTTTATTTAAAATTTTAAAAGGTTGACTTTTCTACTTTTTAATATTGTTTGGTGAATGTCATATTTTACAATTTTTATGTTTATTTACTTTTAATTTTTTGTTTTTATTTTTTTTGAGTTTTTTAATCTTTCATCTCTTTCCTCTTTCTCCTCACACTCTTTCCTCTAACAAATTGGTATTTTAAGATGCATGATTTTTTTTATTAAGCTTTTTTTTTCAACTAAAAGTGGTGGATACAATGGGAAGTCTATAAGAAGAAAAAGAGAAACCAAACAACCCTAGCTGGATCCCTTCGTGCTTAAGGATTGCATGTGAGCAATATGACCTCAGGGTTCTCAAATACGACTTATATTGGGTATTTAGTTGAGTTGAAAATATGTCAACTCAACCCAACTCTACTATTTTTATAATTTATCATTTGTAAATTAATTTATTTATAAATATTTTATTTTTATAATTTATTTGGTTTGGTATATTTATTGAAGTATGATGAAAATGAATTAATTTAATTTACTTTTTTATTTGCATATATAATCATTAATACTCATAATATATATATATATATATATATATATATATATATATATTCTCGTATATAATCATTAATACTCATAAATATTTTTATTTTTTATTTTATTTTAAATAACCTTATTGAAAAATAAATCTTTAAATTATAAATTTATATAAGAATTAATGTTAAAATACAATTTAAATAAAATTGCATACTAATAAATAAGTCTTTATCAAAAGCCAAATTTAAATGATTATGTCAAAATATAAATTTTAAAAAAGTTACTTTTTTTTTTGAAATAATTTCAATTTAATAAATCTAAATAAAAAATATAAAATTAAATGTTAAATAATTATTCCATAATTAGTATAGAATACACTCAAACAAAATTTATAATAATAAATATTAAGTTGAGTATAAAGAGGTTAGATATTAAATATCTGTACTGTACCATTATCTAGTATATACCATGGATTATTAGACATGTATCCAGTATACATATGTTTTTGTTTTTTAATCATATTCCTATTTGAGATCGTACGATTATGACCCGATTTTTTAGCGGGCCAGTATCCGGTTATGCAAAGGTTTTTTGGCACCCGTCACTTGTGATAAGTGCATAAAATGCAGCGTCATTTGAATAATGGCTCTTTAACCAGTGTGTTACGGAACCTCCCAACCATTCAATGCTTTGACTCAATAAGAACCAACACGTTCAATCAATATAAATCTGAGTCTTGGGGTTCGGATCTGTTCCAATTTCATCCAAGACGGAGAAAATAAGAAGAGATGGTGGGACCAGCAAGACCCTTGTTCGTCCTCTCTGGTTCTTCCATTGTTCAGCTCAGCTATTCCCAGCAAGGTTGGGGCGCCATTCTTGCTCACTTGTATGCTCGTAAGGTATGTGTGCATGTACCTTTCAGTATAGTGCTTTCTGTGAGGGAGTCAAACTGTGAAAGACTGTGACTTTAGACTTTTGATGCGTGACTATGAATTGTTAAGTTGTGAAGTTCTTCGACGTAGCTGATTTAACCAAGAGGGTACAACAAATGAGCCCGTTTGAGTATCAAAATTAAGGCTACCTTATTAAATGGCCTTTTTCTTTACTCCAACAACAAGCCTTTTAAAGATTAAATCTTTTAGAGCATATCAGCAGAACGGACACTATCTCAGACATGTAAGTCTAATAATGTACTAAGTAATGGGGATATGTAAATAGAGTTGTTCTTGGTCTTGGATAACTTTTAGATACACGTGACATGATTTTGGGTGCGTTTGCATTGCAACTGAGCTCACGCAGAACTCTTGTTTGTGCATTGGAAAGTGAATAACTTTTGCTAAAGGTTAAGGTTATTCTAGCAAATTTAGAGTTTAGGATTTAATGTTTGGAGTTTTAATAGATCTCACTGGGTGAAGGTTGTAGTATTCTGTTTCTGTTCTTGCTTTTTATTTGATCAGACGAGCGTTGACATGAGCAAATGAATTCAGTGCTGCCACATTTTCAGGCACTCAATACATTTATTTATAATATTAGGATGAGGAATGGATGGCTGACATTTCAGATGTGTGTTTTTTAAGTGAACTGAGCCCAGATCTTCATGTGAAAGTTCTGAAAGATTTCATTTAATGAGTTGAAAAGTGGATGCAGAGAATCTGGATCCGAGGAATTGGTTTGTTTAGAGTACGGTTCTCATGCATTGACCCTGCGGATGAATAATTTTCTTTGTCTGTTATGATTTTCCGTGAAGTTGGATGGAGCTGTTTTTGTTATTTTTGGTTACTGGATGAGACTACGTTGAGAATTGCTTATTTTGGTCGGCATTTCCTTGGATAAACAAAAAGGGGTAGTGTTTTATTTGAGACTAAGATCGAAAGCAGTGCGAAAGGTTCTTATTTGGGCAAAGAAGAGTGTCATTTTCCTAAAAAAGTTTGGTGTTGTGAAAATATTCCATATTCTTTTAATGTCAAGAAATGTTAAAATGAATAGGTGAACCTAAACTGTTGATGAATAATTTGCTGCCGGTAAATCACCATATTGAAATTTTTTTATGGAAATGGTGGTCATACTCTACTCACCACCCACCAATGATTTATTGTTTCAGTGCAAGGCCTTGGTATTATTAGAATAAGATCCAACTACAGACCAAAAAGACTATATCAAATAGATT
Source organism: Vigna angularis (assembly GCF_016808095.1). Classification (NCBI taxonomy): domain Eukaryota; kingdom Viridiplantae; phylum Streptophyta; class Magnoliopsida; order Fabales; family Fabaceae; genus Vigna; species Vigna angularis. The sequence goes on from NC_068971.1 coordinate 16,369,567, forward strand.
AACATGAGATCACAGCATATAAAATGTCTTAATTTGTTTAAACTTCAGCCAGTAATTGAATGAAATATTTGCTTTTATTTTTTATGACTTGGATTGTCAATGAGTTTAACTTTACACCTTGATATGACATAGGCGGATGTAATTCTGCGAGGATACTCTGGCTGGAACTCAAGGCGTGCTGTGCAAGTTCTGGATGAAATTTTCCCAAAGGTACCTCTTCTTTCTCCATCTTCAACTTCAATCTTTTGTCCTTCCATCACAAATGTTAAAAAACTGCTTATTCTGCTGTGGTCATTGAGAAAAAAAATGGCACCTTGGAAATGGACAGTGGTACAGAATGATGTAAAAAATCTTGGTACAAGATATCCTCATGTTTTCTTCTGAATGAATCTTGTCACATGTTAGGAAGATTATTCTGAATTTTACAATACGTAATCTACTAAAATGAACTACTCAATTATCAGAATTTATAACGTTTTTTACAAGGTTCTGATCTGTCATCTTCTTTAACATAGAATGCCACCGAGCAACCATCATTGATTATTGTGTACTTTGGTGGTAATGATTCTCTTCTTCCTCATCCAAGTGGCCGTGGTCAACATGTACCTCTCCAAGAATACATAGAAAATATGAGAAAGATAGGTACCCATGTGAAGGTAAAAACAACACATTTCTCATTTCTTATTACTACATGAAAGAAACCCTTCACCCTTCAAGTATATTTTACAGAATCCCTATCTTTTTACCTTTTAGTTATTACTGCCATGTTTGACACATCCTTGTGATTACCAGAGCCTTTCAAAGAAGACTCGCATCATATTTCTCACTGCACCTCCGGTCAATGAGGCACACCTTACTGGATACAGGTTTTGACTTCAATCTAACTGCTATTTCATTTTTATAAATTCACAAAAGAGGAAAGGCAGAGAACTACATGCTGGTGATTTCTTCACTCAGGTCAATACTGATTATATCATGACAAATATAGCCATATCAAGGGTAGCCAAAGAATTGGTGCATAGAAGTAATGAACTAGATTTAACATGTACAAACATTCGTATTTCTTTTGATTTTTCTTTCTTTTTTAGAACTTATATCTAAATTAGACTGTGTGAGCAAAAATTTGGACTTTAAACCAGTGTGCTACCGGGGCAGCAATTAAGGACAAACGAATCTTGTCGAATATACTCAGAAGCGTGTTTGGAGCTGTGCCGTGAGATGAATATCAATGCCATTGATCTGTGGACTTTACTCCAGAACAGGGATGACTGGAGAGATGTTTACTTCACGTAAGTATGCATTCTTGATTAATCACATGCTTCTTAAATTTAGAAAAGTTGAAATCTTCCTATGATTCACTGTGTTGAGTAATTCATAGTGACATGCACCTTAATTTAGAAGATTCAAATCTTGTTATCCTTCATTTTTTTTTTGAGTGGTGTTTGATAGGGAGGATGGAATTCATCTTGCTGCTGAGGGGAGCCATGTGGTTGTAAAAGAGATATTGAAGATGATCAAAGAAGCAGAATGGGAACCAAGCCTTCAATGGAGGTCAATGCCAACTGAATATGGAGAAGATTCACCTTATGATCCAATTGGCCCTGATGGAAGCAATGTGAATGTCTCCAACTGGACCTTCCTTGAAACTATGCAATGGGAATAGAGTTGTCTGCTCCAGTTCTTAGAACCTTGAAGCAATAATCACATAATAACAGGAAATAAGAACCACATGTCTGCATCATTTATCACTGGATTTTCTCACCTTGAGTGGAATGAAATAGTGACTATATATGCACTTTGATTGAGCCAATTGCCATAGCAATTCTAGGACATATAAAGAAAAAACCCTTCTAGGTAAATGAATTCTATGACATTAAACTAGGTCGATTATTTTAATCTATGTAACGTGTTTCACGATATGTCCAGATTAAAAGTTTGTTCGAAACAACCATAAAAGTTAAATTATGTATTCAATAATTTATTATAATCGATCATAGTCAAAATCAATCTTTGTTTATTGAAAATTTGTTTGAAGATAATTAATTTTATTCATATAAAAAAAAACACTTGTGAAGTTAAGAAAATCACAAATTGCATATTTTCAAATTCAAGAAAACAAAACTCTGAAACATTTCACGTGTACTCCTTTTTAAAATCCTCTGATGATTGATCATTATTTAGATCTGAGCTGGCTCCATTGATAGTAACTGTTACTTCCGACATGATTTTTGTTTTGATGATTTTTTTAATATAAAAACCTAACACGTGGGTAACTACAGCGTGCATATATATTCTGAGCAACATTGTATTGGTTTGTTTTTGTGGTTGAGAAAGGGAAAGAGAAAGAAAGATGATAGGACCGTCGAGACCACAGTTTGTGTTGTTTGGATCTTCCATTGTTCAGTATAGCTATTATGAAGGTTGGGGAGCTACTCTTTCTCATGTCTATGCTCGTAAGGTATATTTCCTTTTTCTTCTATTACTTACTCTTCAAATATTAATCTTCTGCTTTCTTTTGCCTTGAGTGGTGTATATGTACATGCATAATAAACTATACATGGATTATTATATATTTATATCAATAGTCAGTTTTTGTTATATAGACTAAAATTATTCATTTTATCTTTTTGAGAAATAAAAATTGTGAATTATTTTTAATGGATAATATTCAATTAAACTAGTTTATTACTCGATATACAATCTTTACAAAAAAGAAATTACAAATTCTCTCATGCAATGTTACTGAGGATAAAATTGTAAATTCCTTCAAGGAATTCTAGGGCATAAAAAACTTTTTCATGATACATAATTATTAAGTCTCGTATACACTCAAAACAAGTTATTGAGTTGTGATGTGCTTACTCAAACTGACTTTTCATTTTTTTTTATAGTAATTTTTTTATTCTTTTTATCACTTAATGTAAAATTTGGATGAATACCAATTTAAGAATAATACACAATATCTTAATATTGAATGTATTACTCTGTCTTTTGATGAAATTGTTTTTTCTATCATAACATATACTGGTGAGACTTTTATTAGACTAAAATGTATTTTTATGACTTGAAAATGGTTTTAAGCTTTATTATTTGTAAATTAGTCCTTAATTTTATTAAAATACAAACGTTTTATCTCTTGTTGATACACTTAAGCTATTGAACAATGACAATAAAAAATTTGACATATAGCATAATTTGATTGCGTTACGGTGATAATTAATGAATGAAGTTTGTCGAGAAAAAAAACTGAAAAAAATTAAGGAAAAATATAGAAACCAAAAGCAAAATAACTAAATATATGCGAACAATAATACATTTAAACCTTTTGTTTTATTTGAGTTTTAAGAGACAAACTTAGCCATTTACGTGATACCCACAAAATGAAGAGTGCACGTATGAAAAAGGTTGTGAGGTGAAGGAACCCATTTATGAATAAAACACTAATATATGATATAAAATATATTCAACTTAGTAATATTTGGTTGCAAGTGGAAAGATTATTAGTGTGGAAGGATAAGGTCAATTATTAAGGAGTTCAAAGAATAATGCATAACATGACATCCAATTGTTTCAAGAAAAAATACAAAGAGTACACGACCTCAATCAATTTTTCATGCTCAGACTAGTAAATTCAAGTTAAATTATATTATACTAGCGTGTGTGTCTATATATATTTATGTTTATGTATTGTATTTTTATACAGAATTAATTAGTTTTGTAGACTCGATTTTTTTAAAATAGTTCAAATTGGTTTCTTAATTTTTTTATTTTCAATCAGGTCTCAATTTTTAATTTTTATTGTCTCAATTTTAAAAATTAATGTAATTTGATGATTTTCATTAATATTATATAAATAAGGTTAAAGAAATGACATGTGTCTTTTTATTATTTTTTCTTTTTTTAATTTTTATTTTATTTAAAAATAATATCTATGTGTTATGTATAGTGTCACATGACAATATAACATGACAATGTGTCTTATATTCAATTCACTTCATCTATTTGTTATTTTAATTCAATTCATTTATAATTCTTTCTAAAATGAAATAATTTTATTTCTAAATTTCATTTTTATATAAATTTTATAATTATATTTTTTATTAAAATTGACATTTTTATTAAACTATTTTAAAATTATTTAAAAAAATAAAAGAAATTTTAAAAATTTAAAATGAAAACAAAAAAACTAAACTGATACATGAAATATTTTTAACGTTGTTGTTGAAGTACTAATAGAAAGACTAAATTACATCGTTTTTTTTAAATTAAAACCTAATTAAGACTAAAACAATGGAAGATTAATTTAAACTATTTTGACAAAAAATAGACCAAAAGTAATTAAACTTATATAAAAGAATGTAATTTTAATGGAGTAAAATATAAATAATTTTATAAGAATAAGAGTTAGAGAGTTGTGGATGCTGCTATTATAGTTCTATTAAAGAGATGATACAATTGTATGTTTTATCAATGAAATTATTTTAATTTAATAACAAATCAATAGTCTAACTAAATATAATCAGTGGTTATAAAAGTTATGTCTTTAATAATAGTATGGAAAAAAATAAGTATCATGACACAAAAAAATTAAATTGTAATGAAATATGTATAAAAATAGTTATTGTTGAACAGTTATAATATTTTTTTTATTAATTTTTATACTTGTACAGTAAAAACACTTCTAATTTTTTTATTAGAGAATATTTTCTTGTACATAAAAAGGTGATGAATTTTCCTTTAGACTTTTCGTTGCACCTGTGAATTTAAGACTCAATTTTAAAATAAAATTAGCTTATGATACTCATTTTACAATATCAAACAATATTTATGTAATAGATAATGATAGATTTAATTATGACTTCCCTTATAAAGCAAGCCAAATTATATTAACAATTTATTTAGTTCTAAATAAACTTTTACCGAGTTTCTTCATCGATTTATCTATTTACTACAAAGATTATTTCACCTTTTTTCACCGAAAATACAGATTGTGGTCAATTTTGTAAACTAACAAAATTTTGACTAAATAAAATAATTAATTATTAATTTCATATTTAGAACTACACAATCAATTTGAGTTTATTTGCAAGTCATGCTTATAATTTCTCATCTAAATCATGTCATGAAAAGTCTTATTATAAAGAAACCTATTTTTTTATGTTTTTGAAATTTTCTCTTTCATAATGGTTCTATAAACATAATAAATATGATATTATCTCAATCATGTTATTTAATATACACAGATAATGTACCTAGAATATTTCTTTTCAATATTTGGTTATAATATATACCAACCCTTACTTTGTCAAGTGTCAACATTTGACAAGAGATCTTACAGAATTTATTTTTAGCACGTACTTTAATCAAAATTTATTAGGTTCTTCTACAATGTAACATTTAACCATAGAAGTTTCTAAACTATAAAAATTATATATTGTAAAAAGACTGACAAAATCACAAATAGTATTTTTTGATGTTGTAGTTTCATTTTCCTTAAAGACTTATATGTAGTGTATTGTGCAAGTCCTCCAAGATATAACAAGAACTTCTCGAAAATAATCGAGAATCTTAGAACTAACAAGAAACTCTATATAAATTTAATACTTAGGATATAAGAGTTAGAAATAACAAAAGATAGAAGAAAACTAAGAAGAATTTACATTCAAGATGAAAGAGAAAGCTTAATTTTTTTTTGTGTATTTTGGGATTGGGGAAGAGCTCTATTTATAGAGCTAGGTGCAAAAAGAACCATGGCCAAGAAATGAAATGTTGCCAAGATTCCATTGTTGATCTTACAATAATTCTTTGTTTGGCTGATCTCCATTTAATCAAACCACCCCCAAGTGTGAATACATAACCACTAATGAATTTTATCTAATCTGAATCAGAGATCCAGTTAGAATCATTGTACCCTTCTAGTACAACAGAAAATCCACTATAGTCAATGACATAATCCATTGAAGCTCTTAAGTATCTCATAAGTCTAGCAAGTGCATCTTAATGTTCCCGATTTGGACATTGAGTGTGTTTACTTAGTCTACCTACTGCATAAGCAATATCAAGTCTAGAAAAGCTCATCAAGTGTAGTAAGCTTCCGATTATCTGGACATACTAAGGCTAAGAAATGGATTCTCCTTTGTTTTTCATTACTTTAGAATTAGCATCATAAGGTGTACTCACTGGTTTAAACTCATAAAACCTAAACTTCTTAAGAAGTTTCTTAATTTATTATTTTTTGGATACTAATATACTATCTCTCTTTCTTATGATTCTAATACCTAAAATCACATTGGTTTCACTCGTGTCTTTTATTTCAAAATTTGATCCTAGAAACAATTTAGTTATAGCGACAATCTCATTGCATGTATCAAAAATTAACATGTCATTCATATACAAACATGTAATGACATATTCTCTAATAGCAATTACTCTATCCGCTAGAAGTTAAATCCCATAAAGCTTCTAATATCATAAGTAAGGTCAAATGGTGTTGGGCTTAGTTTCCATGTCAAGAAAATCACATAATTAATAGCAATTACTAACTTAGAGAACTCTAATTAGCTCATCCAGAATACAAATCAATCTCAACTATGTCAACACATGATTCCATCACAACGGTAAGATCAATCATCTAATTACAAAGTAACTCATGTTCATACCAACCATTTAATGAAGATTTTGCAATCTAAATAGAATAGGACAATAAATTGCAATATCATCTAACAATCATCACACACTGCTCATATAAAGTATTTTAATTCATTTAACTAGTCAAAACCAAGTCCAATCAGCTTTGAATCCCATAACCCAACATTCCCGAAATCTGTACCTATTTCAACTACATTGAACATTGATGCAACATTTTAAAACTAATTTATGCAAACAGAGTAACAATAGCAATTGTGTATGTTCTCATTTTATGCATTTCTAGTTACTTCTAGTGTTACAAACCCATAATTTCTATTACGACTTTTATAGGTCAAATTACCCAACAAATAGCCCTTTTAGGGTGTTAGATATCTAGTTCATTCAAGTTATACTAGTTCTGGTAAACTTATTCAAGTGAATTATTAATGCAAAACCATATTACCCAACATGGACTTTTTTCTCAATATACATTTTCCCGATAAAATCCAGCTAGTTTAATGTTTATTCCAAAAGTTAACATATAGAATTACTTAAGTTGTCAAACACGAATTAATCACCCAAAATTGTTCTCATAAGTTACCCCTAGCTTACCGAAATTTCTTGTTAAGCATTAGAACAAAACATAACCGAGTATTTCAGTTTAAAACAAAATTTCATCCTCAACCCCAATGTAGGAACCCAATACCATCATATTTAATCTTGAATCACTGAGTAATATAACTTAATTTCACATAGTCAATGTACAATCTTATATTCAGAAAACACCTACACTTTATTAACTCAAACGTTTAAAGTACTTCAGTTTATACCCATCATTCCAGGATCAACTCAAACATTCAACCATACATTTCATGAACTGGATTTGTACTCAAAAGGAAAAAACAATAAGCACATGTTTAGCTCCCATGCCTTTTTAATTTTGGACAGTAACAAGATCAGAAACCAAAGGACTAAGATTTCAGTCACTTGTGTCTGTATACTGACATATAAGTCCTTAAAATTGTTGTAAAAAAGACTAACAAAATCGCAAACAATATTTCCTGAGGTGTGTAGTTTTATTGTTCTTAAAAACTTATATGTGGTGTATTGCACAAGTCTCATAGAATATAACAAGAACTTCTCAAAAATATTCAAAGATATCAGAAGTAGTAAGAAACTTTATATGAGTTTATTCCCAGGATATAAGAGTTAAAAATAGCAAAGATAGAAGAAAACTAAGAAGAATTTTTGTTCAAGATGAAAGAGAAAACTTAAATTTATGTGTATATTTTGGGAATGGAAAGAACTCTATTTATAGAGGTAGGTAAAAAACGAACCGTTGCTAAGAATTACAAGATTATCAAGAATTGGAACGTTATACTCACGAATACACTTCATGAACGTTGAATTACAATTTGTTATTTTTTATAATTCTTAAAAGTTTACTTGTTTTTATAAATTAGAAAAGTTGCATCAGAATGATTAAAAACCCTTAAATTTATTTAAATTTATGAGAACGATAATTGAATGAATTTACACTTATAAATGCATTTGAGAACTAATAATACATTGTCATTGATAATTTAATTTATGCATCGTACGACGTACATAACAAAGGCTGATATAGTTTTGAGAGGATATGCTGCATGGAATTCAAGGCGTGCTTTGGAGGTTTTGGATAAAATTTTTCCCAAGGTATGTTCATAATCTCAGTGCTAAATTCCTGTGTTTAAAAAGATTTTCTCCTTTTTTCAGCTTAATTTTCTTACCCTTCATAATGTGAACTTCCCACATCCATTTTTTTATATGAAAAGTTTAAATAAATGAACCTCAACATCTAAATGTTAAAGGTAAGATGAACTTGTTGCACACGTAATATCTTGAACAGAACTTATCATTAATAATTTAAAATATGGTGTAAATTATACTTGTTATTTTTTTATTGCAATACTTTAAATTAAGATGGTTTCGAAAACCACCATAAATATTACCGCCATAAATGTACATTAACATTCCATTCAACATACTATTTCGGTAATCATCACAATTTTCAAAATGCCTATTCATGTAAATTCATTTTCTATGTCTACTGTAAAATATTTTCAAAATTTAATGAAACATCATTTTTTAATTTAATTTTAAATTAATTATTCTCTTTATTTTAATAAAATAATGCATTTATTGAGAGAATGATTAATTTTAGTAAAATTATATTAAAAAAATTAGACTTAATACCATTATTAGTCCCAATTTTGGTTGGGTATGTTTGAAATGGTCCTAATTTTTTTTTCCTGTTCAATGTAGTCCTAAAGATAGTAATTTGTGTTCAATTTAGTCTTTTTTGCAAACGTCATTTAAATCGTTAACGGCCAAATGTCCAGATGTGCAATTAGTGAATGAGATGTGATTTTTTGGTTGACGTGAACACTCTAAGGCATAATAAGGTGGATTTATGTTTTTTTCGAAAATGTATTTCTGAAGAAGAAGGCCAAACATTGTGGTAAATATGGATTCTTCTTTGACTTGCCTTGTTTCCGACTGAAACAAGCACCCTTTTTTCACCTGTAATTGATTTTTTTTTACCCTTTCTCTCTCCTCCCTTAATGGAATGTAAATTTTAATGTCTTAGGATAGCTTCATTTAGATCATATTTGTTTTTATTATGGAAAAAGAATAAAAATTTGAGTTTGGTGATGGAGGAATTTTTGGGAATGAAATTGTGGATTTTGGTTGGGTCAATGTTTGGGAAGAGTTAGGGAAACCAGACGAGGCTACTTCCTCTATCGAGAACAAAGGGGGAGGTTTGTGGTAGGGAGCCCGAGTCAGAGAAGTTGAAGCAGCGAGTTTGAGAGAGTGGAAGAGACCGGAGGATTGGGGTTTGGTGAGTGTTGGGGAGAGAGAAGAAGAGTGATGAGTTTCATTGAATATCACAAATATATTTTCAAAAAAACATAAATCCACCTCACTATGCCTTAAAGTGTCCACGTCAACCAAAAAATCACATCTCATTCACTCATTGCACATTTGGACATTTGATCGTTATCGATTTAAACGGCGTTTGCAAAAATGACTAAATTGAACACAAATTACGATCTTTAAGACTAGATTGAACAGAAAAAAAAATTGAGACTATTTCGAACATACACAACCAAAATTGGGACCAATAATGGTATTAAGCCAAAAAATTATTGTTCAAAATATCACTAAAACAACTTTAAATTGTGTGATCTGGGTAAGATATTTCAACATTGAACTCTGCAAAAACTTATTATTATAGGATCCTTAATTACATAACATTGGTATTACCATGATTTTTAACAAAGGATGCCAAAGAACAACCATCACTGGTGATTGTGTACTTTGGCGGAAATGATTCTACTATACCGAATCCAAATGGCATTGGTCCTCATGTTCCACTAGAAGAATACAAGGAAAATATGAGAAATATTGCTATGCATGTGAAGGTAAACATTCGTTGTTAATATTTATCAAGTTCTTAGTGCACAAAACTAGGTTTTCTTTATTATATTGATAAGTTTGATAATTATTCACAGAACCTTTCTGACAAGACTCGCACAATATTTCTTACCACTCCTCCCATCAATGAGGCACAAATGCTTTACAACATGTAATAAATTTGTTATTCATTATATCTCTTTTAGAATTGTGACATGATCTTAGAAGGATGAATAAATTGTTGGAGTGAAATCAGTGATCCACAAGGGCAGCTAGAGAGGACAAACGAAGCTTGTAGAATATATGCAGAAGCATGTATGGAGGTGTGTCATGAGATGAATGTCAAAGGCATTGATTTGTGGTCTGCTATTCAAAAAATCGATAACTGGCAAGATGTTTGCTTCATGTAAGTATATAAATATATATGCTTTAATTTCCTGTGCCCCCAATTGAAAATGTTGAATATTTTGATCAAGTGATTTGGTTATTTCTCAGTGATGGAATTCATTTGACAAATGAGGGAAGCAAGATTGTATCAAAAGAGATATTGAATTTGCTTAAAGAAGCAGAGTGGGAACCTAGTCTTTATTGGAAGTCAATGCCAAGTGAATTTGGAGAAGATTCACCTTATGATATAGTTGGACCTGATGGAAAGACAACTTATAATATGTCTAACTTTATCTACCCTGACAATGGCCTATGGGACTAAACTCAAGAACATGTTGCATTTCACAGTACTCAATAATAGTCACCAAATCTCAAACTTCAATGTTACGTCTTATGAAAAATTACATTCTTTGTTCTTGTACTTTTCAATAGTAAACGGGTAATAATGATTTGACCTTGATTCCATCATGTAACTTTATGAGGCCAATGGGTTTTATGATGGTTTTGTTGGTATTAATTATTCATCTTTCTTTTCATTTAAGTTGTTTTTATATCATTCGATTGGATCAAGTTGTTTCGTTCTATCTCCCTTTTTCTTGGTAACATCAAATAGATGGTGCATACTTTTTATTAATAAATTATACCAAATAAGACAAAGTTATTCTTTTTTTAACCAAAACTAAAATAAAAAATTCATTTAAAGAATAAAATCATTAGTGGAAAATATACAGCAATTTTTTATACCTGTCAAAATTCAGCACCGGTATAGATTATTATAACATAGATTATTTCATGTATTCGGTTTGTTTTTCCCGCTGTACTTTCTCTTCAGTGCAAAACTTCATTTCGATTGCCCTTCAGTCGTGTTGAGGTAGTTGGGTAAAGCTCAAGTTGTTCACGTTTCTCATTCACTCACTGTGTGCGTTTTTCATTCACTCACTGTGTGCGTTTTTCATTCACTCACTGTGCGTTTCTCATCTTCTTTTTCGCGTTTGGGTAAAGCAGCATTCACATCTTCTTTTTCTCTCTCGCACATCAGAGAGCATTTCTGTGCGTCGTCTTCCTCGAGATTTCAGTGGCTCGAGAGCTCATCCTTCACCATCACAGAGCATCTTCCTCACTTTCAGGTTAGGGTTTCTCCCGCATTTCCTCATTTCCTCATCTTTGACCGATTGAAACTTCATTTAAACACCATTTCACCTCCAATCTACATCTTTCACCGATTATAATCACATTCTACCAATTATAATCCCTTTCCACCGTTTAAAACCCTTTTTCCACCGATTAATCGGTCCATTGTAGGGTTCCTTGGTTCATTCAGGGTTTTTGCATCGATTAAAGAAGTTCTCTTGAGGGTCTGAGGCAAACATTTTGTATTTTAGTTTCTTTTTCCCGCTTCAATTTACCTTTTTCTCACCAGAAGTTGCTTTCTCTCTCTCTGTATCTCTCGCTTTCCATTGAAATTAATATCATGAAGGATTCTGTCCATTTTTTGTTTTTTGTCGTTGTTTTTCTTATTAATTTTTAATAGCTGGGTGTGTCTTTCCTAAATGTGTTCTGGTGGGTATATTTGGATCTCGTATCAGCGTGATGAATAATATCAAGGCTCAGTCATCGGGCTTACTTTTGTGGAGCTTGTTTTCATTCTTTTTCTGAGCCTACATATTTCTGCGAAGCTATTTCATAATGCAGGAGAAAAATTATTTTAGCTCTTCAATTCATGTTAATGATGCTAAACATTCATACTTAACAATATATTCCTCACAGGTGGAAGCTTTAGAAGTTAAGTTGACTCAAAATGAAGGAGAATTGAGAATTTTGAAGTGAAGAAGCTAGTAAACTTTCTCAAACAGGTCTTCTTCGATATCTGATTTTTTTGTTACACAATCTCCTCCAAAACATTATGCTAATTCATAATTTAATTTACTTGAACAATTTATGAATTTTCACTATTAATGCTTTGATCAAATTCCAAAATTCATTTCCTATAGAAATTGTATATGCTGAAGAATTCTTATGAACTTTATTTCCTCATCAACTATACAAACTTGACATAGAAATTTTCATACTTTCATTCATGTGAAAAATTCAATGCATAAAAATACTCAGGCTGGGACTGTAAAAGGGAAAATATAAGGTTTTTGTTTTCTGAATACTCTGTTTGTAGTTCTTTGCTTGTAATTTACATAGTATCTTCATATCATGTTGTATCATCCTTCATTTTGCAATGTATATAAATATGGAAAATCTCTAAAGATGCGTTAGTGGTATGAAGAAATTTATTTTCCCTGTGCATCGTGCCCTACTTGACATATTGGGTGTGTTTGTGTGAGGGTAATATAATGAGGAGGTCTGATTTCATTTTTAATGAGCTTTAGATTTAATAATGTAACTTTTTTTGCGTTGGAGTTTTCAAGAAGAAGGAAGAAGAAGATGGTGATAATAATATTAGAGGCATTCATGAGGGTAAGGTTAAGGAGGAAGACACTAAAGGTGCCCATGGCTCAGCTTCTTCCAAAGACACTGTATTTGTTCAAAATGTTCAAAATGTGAGTTTCTTTCCTTCTCTTAATGTTTTTCTTTTAAAATTTTGATGATGCTCAATAATTGTTTTAACTATTCTTGTTATAATTGAATTATAATATGTGTGCTTTCATAGTCTTCCCAAAACAGAGGGTCGGTTTAGACATCATGTGAAATTGTAGGTTTTATTTTCAATTATTGGCTTCCTGCAACATGAACTAGAATTGGGTTGTCAATTTACTTGAGACTCTGGGATAAATCCTGTAGTCCATTTATCAATACGTAGTTTGATTGACTCTTTTAGCCTTATTGATAATTTGGTTTGCAAAAGAGATGGTTTGTGATCTTATGATTCCAGCATTGTGATTTTCGTTTGTGTTCAGCTTATACATGCTCACTTCTCTCAGTTTTGTTTCCTAGTTTATTCTCTCTTATTGTTTCTCTTGGAATACTTGAAGAGGATACACATTCACTAACATTTTATCCTTGCCCTTTCAGGGTTCCTTGGGATCCTTTACAAAGGCAACAGGACAAAAGCCTTTAAGAATTATATTTTATAGGTATGTATTTTTCATGTATGTTAATATTATGCAGGTGGGAGAGCTTGCAGGAATAGCAGTGGGAGCCAGTGATGCTTAACATACTTATAGTCGGGTATAAGTTCCAACTTATTATTCAAACACATACTACAGTATTAATTAACAATTATTGGTGCATCAGGGTGGGTTTCTGCATAAAAGAAAAGAAAATAGAAAACATAGTAAAAAGCACATGGGTCACTAGTGTAAGATCCTTGAAAATATTTGTAAGTTAGATACTAGATAAAAAAAAAAATTAAAAAAAAAATAGTAAATAGTAAATTATGAATATAAATTGTGAATAGTAAAAAGTGAATAGTAAAAAGAAAAAAAAAATTATTTTTGGAAAGGATAAGTATTACACGTAGCTTTGAGATCAGAATTCACCAATTTGCAAATAAAAAATTATTTTTGTAATAGTAAAATGAATAAAAAAATGAATAGTACAAATGAATAGTAAAAATGAATAGTAAATTTTTTTACTATAAATAGCCAAGGGGGGAGGCTGAAAATTTACACCAAAGAACTTAGAAAAATGTTGAGAGAAGAGAGTTGGAAGAATTTCTAATTGCAAAGGGGATATTCTGGAAGTTTTCAGAGAGCGAGGAGATTAAGTCTGTAATAGAGGTAAGGGAAGCCACTCCTATACTTTGCTTTTCTCTAATCCTAAATCTTGAATATGTAGTATTTTGTTGCTGTATGGTCTTGAATTTTGAATGAGAACATTTATTTGTTTCTTTTGTATTTTTGGAAGGACGAGAAGTTGTCTAACCGGCTCTGCCAGATTCAACTTCTTGTTTCCCCAAAGCTTTGGTTGTTTCTTATATCTTTATATGGTATTTTTGGAAGGACGAGAAGTTGTCTAACCGGCTCTGCCAGATTCAACTTCTTGTTTCCCCAAAACTTTGGTTGTTTCTTATATCTTTATATTGTATTTTTGGTAGGACGAGAAGTTGTCTAACCGGCTCTGCCAGATTCAACTTCTTGTTTCCCCAAAGCTTTTGTTGTTTTTTTTTTATATCTTTATATTGTATTTTTGGAAGGATGTGAAGTTGTCTAACCGGCTCTGCCAGATTCAACTTCTTGTTTCCCCAGAAATTTTATTGTGTTATCTATTCTTTTTATTTCATCTTTGTGGAAGGATGAGAAGTTGTCTAACCGGCTCTGCTAGATTCAACTTCTTGTTTCCCCTGAATTTTTATATTAATATTATTTTGATGGTAAGGGCAACTAATTATTTTTGTATGAATTTATAAATATACGAATGTTGAACTGGTGTTCTCTTGCGAAACTGTTTTATGACTTTTATTATATTGGGTGTTATAACTGAAACTGTTAAATTGTACATGTTATGATGTGATGAATTTATTGAATGAGTTTGTTGGCTGAAATTGATCTTGTTGGAAGGTCTGGAGTAAGAGTTCTGTAATAGCTTATATATGAGTATTAAATAGATATACAGGTACTGTTTGAGGTTGTTTTGAGAGGAAGTAAAAATATTAAAATTAGACATTTTAGATTTAGAGCATAAGACAACAAGGTAGATAAATTAAATAAATAAATTGATTAATTATTGAGGGCCTCCCTTTGTTGGTAGGATAGAGGAACCTTAAAAACCTGAGTTGGCACATCCCTGATCATAGAGCAGCCCTGGCCTGGTCCAGTCAGTTGTGACTAGTCATATGTGCTGGCGTCGAAGGTGAGTTTGATGCGTTCAGACATCTGGGTCCTCTCCGGTGACCAATTGGGGTAAAGAAAAAATCTCTACTAGGATGAAAATAAAATAAAACAAGTTGATTGTAGATGCATAATATTATCATGGTAAAAATTTCATATATATTTTATTTATCATTACATTGAGCCCAGACTTTAATATGTAGTTTCTATGATATGTTGATCCATGATCTTTGTTTGGTGAAAATATGTTGAATTATACTCGTTATGGGCAAAATGAGTTTATAATATGAAGCATGATATATGGAAATATGTTTAATTTATTGATACCAAAACAGGTTATTATGAATTCATGATTAAAGAATGAACATGATTGAGTTAGGTGGATAAGAGGGTATGAATTGTTGGTTTTATGAAATGTTGGAGTGGATATGAGAAATCATTACTTATGAAATGATGTTTACTACCGGGAGTAGTATGTTCGAGTTATACCATGAGAGTTTGGTATGAGCAATGTAACACGTGAGGTTTATGAAAGCAGGCAGAAAGTGGTCTGACCATAAGGCTTTGACATAAACATAT
This sequence comes from Vigna angularis, assembly GCF_016808095.1. NCBI lineage: Eukaryota > Viridiplantae > Streptophyta > Magnoliopsida > Fabales > Fabaceae > Vigna > Vigna angularis. The sequence goes on from NC_068971.1 coordinate 16,385,394, forward strand.
GATTCGTAAGTTATATAGAAGCAGGCAGAGAGGGGTCTGACCATAAGGCTTCAGAAAGTAAGACATAGTATATAAGTGAGGCTTAAGGAAGCAGGCAGAGAGCGGTCTGACCATAAGGCTTCATGAGTAAGCATGGTACACTTGTAAGATTTATGGAAATGGGAAAGATGATTTTGATAATGATGAATTAATGATATCGGAATAATGATATTTTATCAATTGTAGAAATACATGATTATAATATTTTTATTACAAGTTTAATGATTTTATGATATGGTTGGCTTACCCTTATTTGTTTGTACTATGATCATATAACTCATGTTATATGTGATTAGATAATGTTGCAGATGCGGTTGAAAAAGCTTAGAGATGAGAGAGATGCGGGGAAAAACTTTCAGGGATTTTTGTAAAAATAATAAATTTGTATTGGGAAGATTATGTTGTGTAAAACTTATAAGTTGAAATTTCAATGGTGAAGACTATATTGTTTAAAGTTTGAAAGTTTGGTATTGTACTTTGGAGTAATTGAAATAAAGTTTGATTGTTTATATGAGATATCAAATTAATTTAGTCTCTACTATCAGTAATACCCTTTAAAATATTAGGGTGTTACAACTAGGAACACCAATAATATATTAATAATACATATAGAAGTTTTAATGCTTTTAATTATTCTTGACATAATCCGATCTTTTCAAAATGGCAGAGGAGGGCTTTAGCAATAACACAAGTTGTGGTTTTCAAATGGTTGAACCAAAATAGAATTTGTTCCTTATTCCAAGGTTGATAAAGGGATTGATATCTAGGACATGGATAGTCTGAACTCAAAAGTGCAATGCATAGTTTCTTATCAATTTGATTGGCTTTAAAAATTGATCCATTTGGCTCTTCCGTTTTAGAATCTACAACTTGCACTTTAGAGAGCCTAATTCTATTTTCTCTAGTACAGAATTGACAGAACCAGAACTTTATGTTGAAGTATGGTCATACCTTGGGCTATAGCATTTGTCATTGTTCGTATCATCATTCATTAAAATTGGTTAAATAGTGTTACTTGAAAAGGCTGTTATTAATGCTCATAAGCTTTATCATGAAATATTGATTATCACATCAATGCATGAGTTAAATATCGTAACCTTCCAGAATCATTTAATTGTCCATTACATATTATCTTGTGAATTTTCGTGAAATTCTGGTTGTGATTGGTGTATGATGGGATTTTATCACCATTCCTCTTCTACTATACCAAGAAATATTGACAACTCTTATGGTCCTGGAAGGTCATTTTTAAGCAGGAAATGTCTTCTAACAGTTTGTCATGTGCAAACTGCATTCACCTCATCGTGATTCTGATCTCCAAATCAGTCTCTATGTCTCAGTTCAAGGTATTAATTGTCCAAACTCAATTCACAATTTCTTACTAGTCTAAAAGTAGTAAAATTGGAAGGAAGCCACATAAATAGCTAAATAGAAAACAACTCGTGGCAATGTTGTTGTATATAATAATGCCTTAGTTTGTTTCCTGGAAGTATGTGTACGAACTTGCCTGTTATGGGAGCATATTATAAAAAACATTATACTAACAGTACCTTACTTTCTCTACCTATTTTTAAAAATGAGTTAGGCACGTTATTAATAAGTGAAACTACGAAATGAGAATGTAAAAGTAGTTTTATTTAATCATTATGGGCTCGTCTTGTTAAGATTTAAATTTGGCATATATGTGATTTTCACTTTTGTATAATGGTAGAGAATCATTGACAGGGTCTTTACCGAAAAGTGATGGATATTGAAACCAAACTTTCTTTGTATAGGTGCTGCCCCATTTGTAGATAGAAGTGATATAGCTGCTCTTGCAAGAGGTATGTGAGAGTCTTTAATTCCTTACAGTATTGTAATCTAGGATGTCAAAACCTGATTAAAGTGTGTTGGAGTATTTCAAAACATTGTTATTTTACAATGAACCAGTCTTGCATTGTAGAAAAATTCTTTGAAGAGTGTACAAGCTAACATTTACATGTGTATATATATATATATATATATATATATATATATATATATATATATATATATATATATATATATATATATATATATATTAAACTTTTTATGGATAAAAAAAATACATTATAGCCCAATTGTCATTGTAGATATTTACCTACATTTATTTTTTACTTTTTTGTGGATAAAATATTATATCAATATTGATTATCCGGAAGTAATTAGTATCAAGTAAATGAAATATTATAACTTTATGACATTAAAATCTAAAATAAAACGTTATTTAAAAGATCCTTAGCATTTATATAAGAAATAAAAATCTAATTCAGTACACCATATCAGACACAAAAATATAATTCAGTACAACATATTAAATGCGTTTTTTTAGTATTTAACACCTTTTATATTAAATTTTAAAATTAATATTTTAAAATCCCTGTTCAAGATGATTTTTTGTACTGATTTTTGTGCTGTTTTTGTTTCGATATGACATCATTAACTTTTAATTAGACTGATTTAACTAACTCGTCCAATATGATTTTTACAAAAACAATTATATTTAGACTAAATTTTAACTAAATTAATAAATTACATTTAATATTATTACAATATATTTTAAAATATGTTTAACAGTTTACGCTAATTAAATTTTAAGATATATTATAGGAGATTGTAAGTTTTAATGCCTTTAACTTTACTTAACAGAAGAATTAATGCATTGGTTTTTAGGTACACGTTTGGCTATTAAATATATCATGATTTTATATTATAGTATGAGTGATGCATGGATTGCTACTTGATTCCTTATGAATATGTTTGTACATTTTTTTTAAAGTATTGCAACAAGGTCTGAATTGGATTTGACTTTTTGATAGAATTACATTATATAACTGGACTATTCATTGGGTAGATATTTGATGACACGTCTTCAATGAAGCAACATGTCATAAAGGATGTTCGAGAGTAGTAGGCTGCATTTTTTTTGACCATTTGTAAATTATTAGATGTTTCCATATTAAATTATGAGTTTAGGAACTATTTTATGTGTAACCATGTTAAGTAACTAATATGTTAGGTAAATATATTTAGAAACTTTGTTAGGTAAATATTATATTTTGATGTGTTAATAGAAATATTGATTATTTTATTCGTTATTGATTATTTAGACTGTATTTTGGAATTGAATTTTATGTCAGTCTAGATAGGGATAGTAGCATATACAAATAAAATATTTTAAAAAGAAAGTCACTTTTTAGACCGCTTAAATCCATATGAGATATAAAAAGTCTTGTTTTTTCACATTGGTTATAGTTTTAACAAATATAAAAGTAAGATTCTTTTATACCTATTATAGCACCAGCAACTATAAAAAAAAAGTTTTTTTTCTCTACCCTCAGAGTGTAAATATCACACTTTATACCTGTTATAAACAGAACACAGGTATAAAAGAAAAGGCTATCCTTGCTTTTATACTTACTCGAAATAGGTATAAAAAGTTTTTTTTAAGATGTATAAAAAATCTTTTTTGCACGAGTGAATGTACATATTTTGCTCGGTAGTGATGAATACAATAATTTATAATTTAAATTTTTAATTTTAGTTAAATAATAAAGGTTTAAATATGTTAGTAGTTGTTAGATTTGGATACATATTTAAAATTCGTTAGTTTTGATATATTTGATATATTTTGATCTTTAACTTTAAAAATAAATAAATATAAATTTCTTAATTAATAATGTTAATTTTTGTATATGTTAAACGAGATTTCATGTTAATATTTGAGTTGAAATATGTTAAATAGTATAAACAATTTAAATATTAATTTAAAACACAGTTTAACACATTAAAAAAATTAACGCAGTTAAATTATAAATATTATATCTATTTATCTTTAAAGTCTGAAAACTAAATTATATATTTGAAATGAAAACAAATTCTAATTTTACATTTAAATTAAAATTATATTTAATCCAATAATAAATATTTTAATTTATTTTACTATAAATATTAATTTATCTTAAAATATATTTATAAAGTTATATATAATATATATATATATATATATATGTTAAAAGTAAAAATGAAAAAAAAAAAAAACTAATCGGTTGCCTTGCTAGTGTACTCTAGATTGCTAGTATACTCTAGAGGAACATACGAGTATTCTTAGTCTCGAACCCATTCTTTGTAAGCCAATGATAAAGCCAATTAATATATTTTACCGCTCTTAATTTTAAATATTTGTACTTTTTATTATTATCATTACACTTAAAATTGAATTGAAGTGTATAATATATTTTTAACTTATTAAATTTGATTCATTTTATTTGTTTATTTATTTTCTTTTTAATGAATAAAATTATCAATTATAAACAACAATCGTTTGATATTACATAAAAAAAATAGTTTCGTTATTTACAAAAATAATTAAAATTATCGACAAATTTTTATAGATGAAAATAAATGAGTGTTTCATCCTATATCTCCAACATCTTATCCTGCACCTTCAAAAATTTTATTTTTAACCTTCTGACATCCTGCACCTCCAATTTTTTTTTAAATTTCATTTTTAACTTTCTTCTCTTTCTTATTAAAGATATTTTAATAACTATCTTTTTATTTTCTTCTCTTTTTTTATTAAAAACACTCTACACCACCTTAAAATTAATTCTAATTTAATTTAAAATTTAAATATTATTTAATATAATTTTATATTTTAATAATTATTAAAATATGATTTATATTATAATAATAGCTATATTAAAAAAATAAAATAATAATAATAATATAAAATTTGAATTAATATATTCAAATATATTAAATTATATTAAAATATTAAAATAAATTAAACAATTATTAAATTGTAAATGAAAAAAAAAAATTAAAAAAACTTGTTATCGAAAATCAGTTTTGTTTTTTATTTAAAATTTAATCAATATTTAATTTAATTAAAATTATAGCATTATTTATTATATTTTTATATTTTAATAATTATTAAAATATGATTTATATTTTTATAATAGTTTTATTAAAAGTAAAAATAATAATAACTAAAATAAGAGTAAAATTTTAAATTGAATTAGAATTATTATTAAGATGGTGTAGAGTGTCTTTAATAGAAAAAGAGAAGAAAATAAAATGTCTTTAATTAGAAAGAGAAGAAAGTTAAAAATGAAATTTTTAAAAAGATTGGAGGTGCATGATGTCAGAAGGTTAAAAATGAAATTTTTGGAAGTGTAGGATGAAATGTTGGAAGTGTAGGATGAAACACTCAAAATAAATTCATTGATAAATTTGAATTATCGACAGATTTATTGACATATTTTAGGATTTGAATTATCGACGGGCAATACTTATGGCCGTCGGTTATAAGTGTGGCAAATTTCGCATCCACTTTTTCTCTTCACTACGAACCACACATTATTAATTTTTTTACCTCTCTTACTTTCATTCCAGATTCGTTTCTCTTCTCCTTCCCCAACTTCAAACCCAACTTCTCCATCAAAGTTCTCTCATCTCCCATCTCAACTCAGACCACCAAAGCTACATGATCCCATTTGATGCGCCTCTATCTTCATTGAACCATGCCGTCGTTGTCGTCTCTGTTACCACCAACATGATCTACCATCGAGTTTTTTGCTCTATCTTCTTCGTTTCTAACACATGCAAGGGAGTGGTGATGCTTCTATTCTTTCACTATCGTCGTGCCACACACCGCCACTGCTGTGCATCATCGTTGCACCGTGCATCCAAACTCCACTTCTTATTTCCTCTCTTTTTTCTTTGTGTTTATGGTCAAGTAATTTGCTAAGTTGATTTTCTATGAAATTGTTATAAAGGTAATGGTAATTAGGTGATAATAAAATTATAAAACAAAGTAAAGCAAGATAATGAATAAAAGCAGGAATATGTATGACATTTGTTTGTAATGTCTTTATTTTTCTAAACTGAAAAAAATGGGAGAAAGAGAGAAAGAAGATGAACTTGATCACAGTATTTATTGACGGATTTACCATAAATGTTTCTTATATTTATCGACAAAAATATCTATCAGTAATTATCAATGGATTTTTGTCGTATTTACTGACAAATATTTTTGTCGGTAATTATCGATGAATATAAAATTTTGTCAATAAATATTATCAACTACGTTATTATCGACGAATTTTAATCCATCAATAATCTGTCAGAAAAAAATCATTACAATAAATTTTTAACATTTTCAATAAATATTAACTTTCTGACAATACCTATATATTTAGTATAAAGTACTTTTGGGTATTCATCAGTATTTTCTTTCATATGAACCTTTTCTTGAAATAGTATTGACCACAACAAACTCAATTAGATAATTATAATATAAAAAAAATTAAATAAATTCCTCTGTTGTTTTCTTAAAAATAGACTTAAAAGGATAAGTAGCAACCTCCACGAGTAAAAAAAATTGCTCGGGATGGAAAATTTGAGAAATAAAGTTTGTTATAAAAATATACCAATTTTGGTATTACATATACGGAAAAGAGAAATGGGCACATGAAAAAAATTACTTATACATATAGAGGGACATGAGAAAACCAAAATCCATAAATAACATTATTTAATTTATGAGTAAAATAAGAATTATAAATAAACAAATTAAAGATATTAATAGAATCACTATTGTTATTTAATTTATGATAAAATAATAATAAAATCATTTTTATTATAATTATAAAACTAGATATAAATAATGTTTACAATTTTATTGTAAATAATTTTTATTTATTTCACAGATAATGTTTTTTATAAATAATTATTTTAATTTATGAAAATATTAAGTTTAAAAAAAATAGTCAAATAAAAAATATTAAATTTAAAATAACCATAAAAATAAATTGATAAAATTTAATAAATCCAAACAAAACAGCTTTGATTATGAAAAATCATAACAATGTATTCATAGTAATTATCCGTAGAGGTGCTAATGAATCCTAATTCCTCAAATCACTAAATGAATCTCCATTTCCGTTCAACCTTCTGTGCAAGCTGTGAATTTGATTGTTCGTGAGTCTAAAATTGGGATCAGTTTGATGCTATTTTCAGGCAACAGGTAAACGTTTGTACATTTTGTAGGATTCTTTGATAAGAAATGAAAAGTTTAAGTTAACTTCTACTCATGGATATTTGTACTTACTCATATATTTTAAACTAATTTTATATTATTAATTATTTAGATAATTGATGAAATAATATATTTAATAAATAATAAATATTTTGATAATAAACTATATAATTTAATAAGTAATAAATTTCGTTAAAATATTATGTTAAATAGTAAATTTTAAATCTAATTCAATTTTAAAAAAAATTAATATATAAATTTATCTTAGTATATATTCTAAAATGATCTTTTTGTAAGAGTTTCAATATTCTTAACTTTCTAATTTGTTTTTATTCTTTCCAAATGGTATCTCGAACTCCGTAAATTCATTTTGTTTGATTGTGTATGTGATTTCACCTTTGAAATTGGTGACTATATTTTTTTTTCTTCTCATTGTATTTTATATCTGATTTATCGACTTCGAAAAAAAAGATCGTTTCAGTCACTAACACTACGTTCGCTTGAGGTGATTTACTGTAGAGGAGAATTTTTTGAAGATAGATTTGTGTGAGAAACGTTGTTCGTTTGATGTGATTTACGAAGACTGAAAAGTAGGTAAAAGCAACATCGTTACTTTTTGAGCATCTCACAATTTTGCAAAGATTTACGATAATTTATAACAAAAAGTCGTATATGTCCCTGTGCTATTTGTATAATTATATGAACACTGAAAAATGCATGCATAATATAAATAGACGTATTAACGTATTCAGTTCTATTTTTTGCTATTTTGCGGAGCTTTGCGAGTGAGATTTGTGTGTGCGCTGAAGTTTTCATATGAGAGTGAGCAGTTGTGGAGATCTTGAGGTGAGGTCATGTTTTTGGCATACTTTTATGTGGTTGTTGCAGGTTGAAGACTTTGCAGGATTGTAGATGAGGACGAAGAAAGAGTTGATGGCATGAAGAAGAATGTGTTAAGTGGAATCGCGTGTTATTAGGTGAAGAAGAGGATAAACAGTGCTTAATTACGAAAACGAAGAATGCGTATTCGGTTCCTTACTTGGAGTATTCGGTTCCAGAGCTTCTCACCATTCACACACGAGCTGTATCCGGTTCGAGGCGCAGTAGTATTCGGTTACCATTCTCGCACATCTTGCACATCTCCATTTTGGCAATAGCGGCGTATTCGGTTCCCCCTTTTGGGCAACAGCGTCGGTTCCGTGATGTTGCGGGTTCCTTCTAGCATTGCAGGGAAGCTTGGCGTGGAGGTGGAGGCCGCCTGAAGCGTGACGAACCTGGACAATGGAAAAAGCCTAACTTGGAGAAGCTCCATTCCAGCATTGCAGGCATTGCAGAGAGCTCCATTCCATGGTTCTTGAAGCAGTCCACGAACCTGGTGAAGGAGACGGTGGAGAAGGAGACCAACCTGGAGCAACCCCTAACCCTTTTATTCTCTCATCTTTCTTTTTCCTTTCCAATGTCTTAGGAATTAACAGAGTTTGGAGCAGCCATTCATGTTTGTTCACGGAAGCAAGATGATATTGATAAGTGTTTGGAAGAGTGAAAAAAGAAGGGATTCAACGTCACTGGTTCAGTCTGTGATGTCAAACATAGCGACCAACGTCTCAAGCTCATGGAAACTGTTTCCTCAATCTTTCACGGAAAGCTTAACATTCTGTCATGAAACAAAATAATATATAAGTACAACCTATAATATATAAATAAGTGTTTTTTTTTTAATTTATCGTGTGAAATTGACTTAAACTTATATACGTGGATCAATCTTTTTAAAAATTTAATTGTAATTTTATTTTTATAATTAAATATTTCAAAATTATTTAAGTTTTAATTATTTTAAAAATATAAACTCAATTGAAGAATAGTATTCATTTCATCCATTGCATGTGCTAAAGTTATTCCAGGTTTATCTGCTTATATTTTTTTACTTTTTAAAAATTAATTTTAATAATTATTTTAATTTTTTTATTACGGACTATGAACATTGAAGATGAGAATTTTTTTCAGATAGTGCTTTGACTTTTTATCTTCGCATCCATCCCATATAAGACGTCTAATAGGGATGTCAATATAATATCGTTTCAATAGATTGCAAAGATACTTTACTGAAGCAAGGTCATCATAAACTATTACAAATATATTTCTATTATTATGTTGGCACTTTTTTTAGGTCATATAATATTATAACTTCGTTTAATTATATGTTTGTTTAAAATTAATCCATTTGACTTCCGTAACAAATAAATTCATAGTACTTGATAGTAAATTATATAACAAACAAATACTATATTTAAAAATAAATTCATTTTACTACATTATAATTTTTATAATTTTTAAAAATTAATTTTAATAACTATTTATAATTTTGGTCTCTTTATAAACATTTTTACAATTAAATATAACATTAATAAATAACATTTTATATTACTTTAATAACTATGGGTATTTTGGTAATCTTTAATTTCTACCAATTAAACTAATTTTTTAAATCTGTCATATTAATCAAATCCTATCATAATTTTCACAAACTTTACTTTCAAATTTACTCTAAATTACTCACAAATTCACTCAAAAAAACAATAAAAAATTACCCTCAAATCCACACAAATTCATTCAAATTATCTCTCCAAATCATCTCCTCAGATAACTACAAAAAAGAAGAAAGCCTAGTAACCGTTTGAGTTTCAAATAACAAGACGATGAAACTGTGGTGATTATTTGAAATCCTTTATTTCTTATATTGGACTCAACTTTTTTGCTTATTTAGCGTACTTTTTTTTATAGAAGATTTAAATTACTGCCACGTTTTGCTAGCATAATTCAAGATGTATTAGGTGTGTATGTTGGTCATAAGCGTTTTGAGTGTTGAATTAGTTGGTGATTATGTTGTGCCTTGCTTTCCCACTTCATATGCAACATATGGCTTTTTACAATGTTGAAACGAATAAATGTATTTTAAATTTCTTTGTAATGTTGTAATCACATAATAACAGGAAATAAGAATCGTGCTTAAATAAAATGTTTGTGTTCGTAGTTCACATGCCTGCATCATTTATCACTGATATTGAGTAGTGTACCGGTCCTCTAGTACTTTCACATGTTTGTCTTTCTGTTTCCATGGCAATATTTTCAAGTCGATCATTCAGGCCAACTACCAAGTCGATCATCCAAGTCGATCCAGACTAACCACTAGGTTGATCTACTAGGCAGATTATCCCGATCGACCACCCAAGTCGATTAACCAGGCCAACCAATCAGGCCGATTGTTCAGGCTGACCGAATAGCAGAACTGAGTGGTCGACCATCCAAGTCGATCACATGGTTAAATTATAAACGATAATGACTCATTAAGCCCCTAACGAAGGTTAAGGTGCGATTGGGCCGTCATTAGGCCAGCGAAGGGTAAAGGCACATCACCGACTAGTGTAAATAAAGGTTCTAGGTATGATTTTAAAACAGGCTGCGCAATATATGCATTACTTGTTGTGTCAACCGCTCGATACATTACTAACTTGAGAGTCGGAGTGTCTTTAACAAGTACCCGCCCATTCGGCTTTAAGAAAGAGGAGGGAGAACGAGCATCATAACTTGGAGTGCGAGGACGACTAGGGAGTCCGTCCGGACTTCAACGAACCCGCCCGGTCTTAGAGACAATGAGTAAGGTTTGCCCGCTATGAGAACATTCGTCCGATCTTCAACCTGGAGCGCATTGAGCAACCTCCATCCGTTCGATTTTCAGCTTGGAGCGCTGAGCAACATCCGTCCGTCAATTCTTCAAGACAGCTCGGAGCCACGTCCGCCCGGACTTCAAGACAACTTGGTGCAAAGTTTGTGCTTTGAGTATTAGACTTTAACCCTATACCCAAAACATTTTGGCACCCACTGTGGGGCCTAGCGGCATCCCCTGTGATCCACAAGGAACCAGACAAGCACACAGTCTTAACTTCATTATGTCGACCCGGCCCTTACATATTGATCCAGATTGTATAAACTTTCGCCATTAGTGTCAACAAGCTTCCGCGGCTTTACAGGTCCAATAACGCATTCACAACTTAGCCAAATTTGGCATCAAGTGTTCGACCCCAACTGCTCGATTGTTTGGCCTCGAGCTCTCGGTCATCCGACCTCAACTTCTTAAATAATTTTGGGCTCAACAATTCGGCCATTTCGGCCTCCAAGGTATGTGTTCGACCTGAACCATTCAGCCTTAGGTACTTAGCCAAATTTGGCATCCAACATTCGGCCATCCAGCCTCAAGTATCAGGCCATCCGGCCTCACATGGACTTAGCCAAATTTGGCATCCAACATTCGACCATCTAGCCTCAAGCATCCGGCCATCCGGTCTCATAAGGACTTAGCCAAATTTGGCATCCAACATTCAGTCATCCAGCCTTAAGCATCCGGTCATCCGGCCTCACAAGGACTTAGCCAAATTTGGCATCTAGCATTCAGCCATCCAGCCTCAAGTATCAGGCCATCCGGCCTCACAAGGACTTAGCCAAATTTGGCATCCAGCATCCGGCCATCCGGCCTTAAAGGGACTTAACCAAATTTGGCATCTAGCATTCGGCCATCTAGCCTCAAGCATCAGGCCATCCTGCCTCATAGGGACTTAGCCAAATTTGGGATCCAACATTTGGCCATCAAGCCTCAAGCATCCAGTCATTCGGCCTCACAGGGACTTAGCCAAATTTGGCATCCAGCATCCGGCCGTCCGGCCTCAACTGCTCATCCATTCGACCTCACAAATACGTGTTTGGCCTCAAGCTCTCAATCGTCTAGCCTTAACCATTCGGTCATCCGGCCTCAACCATTCGGTCATCCGGCCTCAACCTCTTAGCTAAATTTGGGCTCAACAATTCGGCCATTCGGTCTCCAAGGTACATGCTCAACCTCAACCATTCGGCCATTCGGCCTCAAGCTCTTAGTTATTCGGCCTCATGCTCTCGGTCGTCCGGCCTCAACCTCTTAGCCAAATTTCGGCTCAACAATTCAACCATTTTGCCTCCAAGGTACGTGTTCGACCTCAACCATTTTAGCCAAATTTGGCATCCAGCATCCGGTCATCCGGCCTCACAAGGACTTAGCCAAATTTGGCATCCAGCATTCGGTCATCCAGCCTCAAGCATCTGACCATCCGGCCTCACAAGGACTTAGCCAAATTTGGCATCCAACATTCGGCCATCCAGCCTCAAGCATCCGGTCATTCGGCCTCACAAGGACTTAAGCAAATTTGGCATCTAGAATTCGGCCATCTAGGCTCAAGTATTAGGCCATCCGACCTCAAAAGGACTTAGTCAAATTTGGCATCCAGCATCCGGCCATCTGGCCTCATAAGGACTTAGCCAAATTTGGCATCCAACATTCGGCCATCCAGCCTCAAGCATCCGGCCATCTGGCCTCACAGGGACTTAGCCAAATTTGGCATCCAACCTCAAGCATCTGACCATCCAGCCTCACAAGGTCTTTCCCAAATTTGGCATCCATCATCCGGCTATCCGGCTTCAACTGCTCGTCCATTCGACCTCATAGATACGTGTTCGGCCTCAACCATTCGGTCATTCGGCCTCAAGCTCTCGGTCGTCTCGCCTCAACCATTCGGTCATCTGACCTGAACCTCTTAGCTAAATTTGGGCTCAACAATTCGGCCATTCGGCCTCCAAGGTACGTGCTCGACCTCAACCATTCGGTCATTCGGCCTCAAGCTCTCGATCATTCGGCCTAATGCTCTTGGCCGTCTAGCCTCAACCTCTTAGCCAAATTTGGGCTCAACAATTTGGCCATTTCGGCCTCCAAGGTACTGTTCGACCTCAACTATTCAGCCATTCGGCCTTAGGAACTTAGCCAAATTTGGCATTCAGTATCCGGTCATCCAGCCTCACAAGGACTTAGCCAAATTTGGCATCCAGCATTCGGCCATCCAGCCTCAAGCATCAGACCATCCAGCCTCACAAGGACTTTGCCAAATTTGGCATCCAGCATCCAGTCGTCCGACCTTAACTAATCGTCCATTCGGCCGCACAGATACGTGTTCGGCCTTAACCATTCGGCCATTCAAACTCAAGCTCTCGATCGTTTGGTCTCAACCATTCGGTCGTCCAGCCTCAACCTCTTAGCCACATTTCGGCTTAAAACCTAGGCCATTTGGCCTCCAAGGTACGTGCTCGACCTCAACCATTCGACCTTAGGTACTTAGCCAATATTTGACATCAATTGTTTAGCCCCAACTGCTCGGCCATTCGGCCTCAAGCTCTCAGCCTCCCATGGCCTCAACCGTTCGGCCTTGCATTGGCCTCAACTTCTCGGCCTCCGTGGTCTCAACTGTTCAGCCTTATTTTGGCTCAACTTCTCGACCTCACGTGGCCTCACTTTTGAGTACTTGAGTGAAACATTTTCCTTGGTGAGGAGTAGTTCTTTGAATTTATGATTACATATTTGCTTGGTTGATTGATCATTCTTAAAGATAGCATTTGTTGAAGTATATGAGCATCACATTGATTTTGATTGAATTAAGGCATCTGCACATCTTGACTGACATCTTTATGCTAAGTTGATAAAAGTGATTTCTTGTCCTGAAAGAAAAAGGTTTTGAAAAATGTTGAATCATTGTAGTAATTGTTCTGAAAAGCTGAGTTACAATCTGTTTTGCTTGAGGACAAGCAAAGTTCTAAGTTTGGGGTTGTGATAACGATTGAAAATACCGTTACCTGTGATGTAATTTTGATACTAAATGCACCCTTTTTTGCTTAGAAACTTGCTTGAAATCATGATTTTCTATTATGTTGTGTGAATAATAGAGTTGAGGTTGAACTTAATGATTTTATGACTAAATTCCCTTGTTTTAGTAGGTTAATGAAGTGATTTGGAAGAGGAGTCAAAGTATGAAGGAGTCGGAACTCAAGGAGCGAGCAAAACTGCAGAAAAACAGAAAAAAACGCAGTGTTGAAAAAATCCGCGAGGCTTGGGCGCCCCTGAGGGGGGCTTAAGCGCCAAAAGTGCATCGCACAATGCCTGGGCACCCCTTTTGGGCGCTTAAGCGCCAGAAAGTACCTTTCGACGCCCGGGCGTCCTAAGTGGGGCGCTTGAGCGCCAGCGACATGGGCCAGACTTCGTTTCTGTTCTGTTTTCGCTCTATTTAAAGGACCCAAACGTCCTAGGTTTTGTATCTTTGTAGGAGAAGCACAGTAGCACATTCTTTCACCCTCTGGAAGCGGATTTGGATGCGGGAGCTTCCATCTTCCATGTATATGGTGAACTAAACTCTATTTGTTGTTGGGGGATGATGTAACCTTGTTAACTCTCATGTATTTGAATTGATTCTTAATAATATATGATTTTTCATTAATTGTTAGAGTAATTCATTTGTTACAACGCTTGCTTTATTTAATGCATTCAATAGCATGATTTATGAATTGCATGAGTGCCGGGAGGTTCCTTACAATTCAAGTTCTTGTTGAATTACTCCCAAGAGTAATATTTCTCAGGGATGAGGGTATGAGTCTTAGTCGTCTTAAAGCTCTTGATCTTCACATTTTAATTACTAGGAATGCTAAGAATTGCATGAACTAGTGATTAAGGACAAACTTATTTCACCGAGGGATCGGGTTTAAGTGATTTAGTGAGTGACGTTAACATTAATGTATAAAGAAGAATTCTTACATACATGAGAGGGAACTTGGCGAAATCTAACCCCAACAACATACTCATCTCATATTAAACAACATCCGTTCATCATTGTGCTACTCTACTATTGATCAACTTGCATTCATATTTAATTTTCTGTTTTTGCATTTGAAACCAATGATCTCGTTTTCTTTAAGTCTTAATTAATCAAGTCATCACATGATTGTCTAGTGCCGAGAGTCTCTTGGGACACGATACTTGGTCTTACCATTTTATATTACTTGTATGATTCGGTACACTTGCCGGAGTCTTAACAAGTTTTTGGCGCCGTTGTCGGAGATCAAAAATTGTGTTTAACACTGATTCTAGATAAAGCCCCAATTGATGAATGGCAAGTTCCTAAAGGAACCACTGTCAACTTGGTCGGGCAGTGAACGACGGGTTCATTACAGAACCACTATCGCCCGACTCCATATAAAACCAAAGTTGGTGAACGACACGTTGTGCAGATGAATCAGCGTCACCATCCGGCCTTACATTGACCTCAAGCATTATGTCGTTCGGCCTCAACTGCCCGGTCTTCCATGGCCTCGGGTACTTAGCAAAATTTGGCATTAGCATTCAAGCATTCGGCTTTCGGGCCTCAATTGCTCGGCCTCTCATGGCCTCGGGTACTTACCCAAATTTGGTGTCAATCATCTGGCCTCCATCATCGGGCTACAGTCGTCCGACATCGACCATCAGGTCTCGACTATCCGGCCTCGGTTATCCAGCTACGGTCGTCCGTCCTCGACTGCTCGACCTCTCACGGCCTTGCAGGTACTTAGCCATTTGGCTTCAAGCTCTCGACCAATCGGTCACAAGCTTTAGGCCATTCGCCCACAAGATCTCGATCATTCGTTCTTAATCTCGGTCATTCGATCTCAAGTACTTAGCCAAATTTTTCATCAAGTGTTCGGCCTCAAAGGTACATATTTGGCATCAACCTCTTAGCCAAATTTGGCCTCAATAATTCGGCCACCTGGCTTCACCCGTTCGGCCTTACCTTAGCCTCAACCTCTCAGCCTCCCATGGCCTCACAGGTACGTGTTCGGCCTCAACCTCTTAGCTAAATTTGGCCTCTAGTGTTTAGCCACACCCGTTCGGCCATACCTTAAAGGAATCCTGGTCGGCCTCACCAAAGGTCAGCGACCGTGGATCTTCACTAAAGGAATTACAGTCAGTCTGATTGAAGGATCAATAGTGTATCCAACTCAACCGACAAAGGCAAGACTTGTTTTTCCAACCATCCATCGTGATCAAAAGAGAGGACATAAACAAAAAACAACCGGAGAACTCGTCCCTATCAGGAAGGTCATGTACAAGAACCCCTTCGCAGAATAACATCATGTTCGGGCTTAGGGGGCTTGTGACCGTACGGTCCTCCAACATGATCGTACGGTCCTTCCACACGTTTGTCCTCCCGTACGGTCCCCCCCATGGCCATCCTCCCAAGCCAACCACTAGGCTGATCCACCAAGCCGAGCATCCAGGCCGACCACCTAGGTCAACCAACCAAGCCGACCGTCTAGCAGAACCAAGTGGCCGACCATCCAGGTCGACCACATGGTTATATTATAAACGATAATGACTCATTAAGCCCTTAATGAAGGTTAGGGTGCGATTGGATCGTCATTAGGCTAGCGAAGGATAAAGGCCCATCACCGACTAGTATAAATAAAGGTCCCAGGTAGGACTTTAAGACAAGCTGCACAATATATGCATTACTTGATGTGCCAACCGCTCTGTTACATTACTAACTTGAGCGTCGAAGTGCCTTTAACATGTACCTGCCCATTCGGCTTGAAGAAAGAGGAGGGAAATGAGCATCATAACTTGGAGTACGAGGACGACTAGGGAGTCTGTCCGGCCTTCAACGAATCCGTCCGGTCTCAGAGACAACGAGTAAGGTCCGCCCGCTATGAGAATGTCCGTTCGGTCTTCAACCTGGAGCACCTTGAGCAACCTCTGTCCGTCCGGTCTTCAGCCTGAAGCGTTGAGCAACGTCCGTTCGTTAGGTCTTCAATACAATTTGGAGTGCTCAGAGCCACGTTCGTCCGGACTTCAAGACAACCTGGAGCAAAGTTCGTGCTTTAAGTATGAGACTTCAACCCTATACCCGAAACAAGTGGGATTAAATGGTGACTATAATTGCACTTTCATTGAGACAATTGCCGATAGTGATGTTAATCTTAGCCTATAGTGATGTATTTAATTTTTTAATCAGGCTTCCTAAGAGCAAGCTAAAAATTTTTATAATTTTTTTAAGTTTGGGAGTAATTATTGAGAAGCACGTGAATTAAGGTAAGAAATATTGATTTAACGAGTTAAGTTTATTTTGACTTAAAAGATATGTGAAAAATGGAAAAGTTGAATTTTTATTTTGATTGAAAATTAGGTTAGATACATGTTAATATTGTTGTGGTGTTGATTGAAAAACTACTATTAGCCAAAATTTTGTAATGGTGAATTTGATGCTATATATGTCGAAGGAAATTTTAAAATATGACAAAGGTTGTGTAAGTTTTTGAGACATAGATGGTTCATGATCTAGTTTTGATTTGATTAATGTTGATAACATGTTTAATAGTTCCATAATGCTTAGGAGTTCATGTCAAAGAAAGTTTAAATACTTTTTATACTCGTCATCTTTTGAAATGTTTTCTAAAAATAAAATTATGACGGAACATAGATTACAAAACAAATAATATCTTAGATAAGAGATGATTGATCTTAATGATCTCGTTTGATAGATTTGAAATCGGAATATCAACATCCATCATGAGACCGATAAAAATATTCTAAGATGAATCATTAGTCCCTTAAACCTTCCATGAACAGTCATTCCCTTTAGACTTAGACTAGAAAAAAAAAGAATACTAACTTTTGGGTGTGATAGGAACAATTAAAAAATATACCAATCTTTGTAAAACTTATGTATTCAATGGATTTGAAAAAAATTAACACTTTTGCTAATTTAAAGTTGATATTTTCATTTTTTTTTCATATACAAGAAATAAAATAAGAAGGTAAGAACAAATGTATATAAAATAATATAATATTAAAAACAAAATAATACATTTACATATATTTATATATATAATTCAAGATTGCATTAATAAATTCTATTTTATTTTATATTAAAAAAATTATTTAATTTTATAGTTATAATTAGGATAAATGAATTTTGTCATTACTAACACAATATTATTTTATCCTGAATAATATATATATATATATATATATATATATATATATATATATATATATATATATATATATATATATATATATATATATATATATACCCATTTAAACATGTAAAGTTAAACATCCAACTATAATTTCACCAAATTTTTATTATTATTTTGTATATTATAACATAAAATTAAGAAAATTAATTAGAAGAAAAAATTATGAATAACCAAAGAAAAACAAAAATGTATTTACAATTGAAAACAAATAAAGATACATATTAAATAATAAGAAACTATATTAAATCGAAAGAGTCAAAAACACTCCACCAATTACAGATAATTATTAAATATAAATGTTAATGAGGTTGGAGACACCTCAATAAACAAATACAACTAAGATTAACAATGTTAGAATACCTATCTAAACAAAGATAGTTACAAATTAAATAAATAAATAATTTAATGTATCATCTACAATTAGTAAGTTAGGTTGTCAAAACTGACTCAGATAATATATATTTTAGTTTGTAGTTTTATACAGATAAATAAGATACCTTCACTGTGCGAAAACTGACAAGATATTGTGAATTGTCAAACTTCAAAACTTTCGTAATCGACTCACTTGTTACAAAAATATCGTAAGCAACTCTGTTTTTGTGACGTATGAATAGTATTTCTCAACCAAGAATAATGCAGGGTCTCAAGTTTTTTTTTTAATTTTTTTTATTTTCACACTATTATGTTATCAGAAGCAGGTAGTTACGGAAATGAATTCTAAGACATTAAACTAGGTCAACTAATTTAATCTATGTATATATGTGTGTATAGAGGTAAATCAATCTTTCTTTATTCAAAATCAGTCTTTGTTTATTCATGTAAAAAAAACAGCACATGTGAAGTTAAGAAAATGACAAATTGCACATTTTCAAATTCAAGAAAACAACTTATTTCACTAATTTTTGTTACAAATTTTAAAGCAATGTATCGCGTTGAACTAGTTTTAAAAGAAAAGTTCAAAAAATTTCAAGTGTCGCCGTTCTAAGTTTTGAATGATGTTCTTTCTTTGGTCAAGAAAGGAAAACATTGAATCTACTCCTTTTTAAAATCCTATATGGTAACTGTTATAATGGATATTAATTTAAATCTGAGCTGGCTCCCATTCATAACTAACATGGTTTTGGTTTTGGATGAAATTTTATATATAAATATAATATAAAAACCGAAAACGTGGGTAACTACGAAGTGCATAAATTGCGAAAGAAATTGCTTTGGTTTTTGTGTTTCGTGGTTGAGAAAGCGAAAGAGAAAGAAAGATGATAGGACCGTCGAGACCACAGTTTGTGTTGTTTGGATCTTCCATTGTTCAGTATAGCTATTATGAAGGTTGGGGAGCTACTCTTTCTCATGTCTATGCTCGTAAGGTATATTTCCTTTTTCTTCTATTACTTACTCTTCAAATATTAATCTTCTGCTTTAAAACAAGTACATCGTGATGTAAAAAAATAGACTAAGAAAATACCATTTCACAATTAACATTCAATATCATCAACCATTAATTAGTTAACAATGACATATATATGACACATCAATATTTGATGGTTTGAATAAGAAACCTAACCAAAAAAGCATTCTTAAATTTAAAAAATAAATCACAACTTCTTCACAAAATAATATAAATGTCAATATTAAAATTACAATTTGTTTTTTAAAATGATACTTACAAAAGACGACGTATCTATTTCTTACGATTCTTAAAACTTTACTTATTTTTATAAATTAGAAAAGTTGCATCAGAATTATTGAAAAGCTTACATCTATGATAACAATATAATTTAATGAATTTACACTTATAATAATACATTATATAATTTAATTTGTGCATGAAAAAGGCTGATATAATCTTGAGAGGATATGCTGCTTGGAATTCAACGCGTGCTTTGGAGGTTTTGGATACAATTTTTCCCAAGGTATATATATATATATATGTTCGTAATCTGAGTGCTAAATTCTTGTGTTCAAAAAGATTTTCAACTTTTTTTCAAATCAATTTTCTTACCCTACTTCATAAATAAATGTGAAATTCCTCTATCCATTTTTATATGAAAAGTTTAAATAAATGTACCTCAAAATATAAACGTTAAAGGTAAGATGAACTTGAAATGTTGCACCCATGATATCTTGAATCTATTTCAAAATATTTTCAAATTTTAATGAAACTTTAATTTTTTTAATTTATTCGAAAAATCAATTATTCACTTTATTTTAATGAAATAAAACTTTGAATTGTTGTCATCTGGGTAAGATATTCAACATTTAACTCTGCAAAATGTGACTACCATAGGATTTCAAATTACATAACATTGGTATTACCATGATTTTTTAACAAAGGATGCCAAAGAACAACCATCACTGGTGATTGTGTACTTTGGTGGAAATGATTCTACTATACCGAATCCAAATGGCATTGGTCCTCATGTTCCACTAGAAGAATACAAGGAAAATATGAGAAATATTGCTATGCATGTGAAGGTAAACATTCGTTGTTAATTTTTATCAAGTTCTTAGTGCACAAAACTAGGTTTTCTTTATTATATTGATAAGTTTGATAATTATTCACAGAACCTTTCTGACAAGACTCGCACAATATTTCTTACCACTCCTCCCATCAATGAGGCACAAATCCTTCACAACATGTAATAAATTGGTTATTTATTATATATCTTTTAGAATTGTGACATGAGCTTAAAAGGATGAATAAATTGTTGGAGTGAAATTAGTGTACAGGGGCAAGTAGAGAGGACAAACGAAGCTTGTAGAATATATGCAGAAGCATGCATGGAGGTGTGTCGTGAGATGAATATCAAGGGCATTGATCTGTGGTCTGCTATTCAAAAAATTGATAACTGGCAAGATGTTTGCTTCATGTAAGTATATATATGCTTTCATTTCATGTGCTCCCAATTGAAAGGTTCAATATTTTTATCAATTTCTTTGGTTATTTCTCAGTGATGGAATTCATTTGACAAATGTGGGAAGTAAGATTGTATCAAAAGAGATATTGGATGTACTTAAAGAAGCAAATTGGGAACCCAGTCTTTATTGGAAGGCAATTCCAAGTGAATTTGGAGAAGATTCACCTTATGATGTTGTTGAACCTGATGGAAAGACAACTTTTAATATGTCTAACCTTATCTTCCCTGACAATGACCAATGGGACTAAACTTAAAACACATGTTGCAATTCAAAGTATGCTCAACAATAGTCACCAAATCACAGACTTCAATGTTATGTTTCAATGTAGTGTGTCCTGAAATAAGACAATCTTTGTTTTTGCACTTTTCAATAATAAACGGGTAATAGTGATTACCTTGATTTCAACATGTAACTTTATGAAGTATGTTTTGTGATGGTTTTGTTGGTATCAATTATTCATCTTTCTTTTCATTCAAGTTGTTTTTATATGATCAAGTTGTTTCTTCCTATCTCCATTTAGGTATACATAAATTAGACGTGGTGATTTTTTTTATTTTTTTTATAAATAAATTAGTTTTAAATTCGTGTTTATGTACTTGTTTGTTTTTTAATTAAAAAATTTAGAAGGTAGGGTTTTATTTAAAATATAGAGAAGTTAGAGAAGTCCAAGTACTTGAGAAATCTATGTGAAAAAGGCTTTAAAAAACTTAGTGTGAGTAGAATAATCACTTTCACCAAGTGGATTCTTGTATAATTCAATGTTGTTGCTATTGATAGGAGAAGTTGTTAATCCTTTGTGTGATTCAAAGTGGGTATTTATTTCTTGTGAATTCAAGGAATATCATGTCTTATAATTTTAGAGATGGATCTTCATTCTTTGTGGGATTCAAAAGAGATGTTTATTCTTCGTAGATTTTAAGAAAGGTGTCTTTTATTTCTTGTAGTTTCAAGATAGATGTTTTTTAAACTTAAATTATACTCTCTATGATTATAAAGTTTTGGTTTATTTTAGTGATTGGTTAATCTCTAATAACTGAACACATGTTTCGATTCGAATCAATATAAAATTATTTATGAAATCTTTTTTCTCCTACTCTCTTTATTTATTTACTATTATCTTAAAGAAATCATTTTTATTGCTAAGTCAAATTTAAAAAAAGAATTAAAAAAAACACAGTTTTATTAACAAACCAATTTATTCCCACTCTTGATTTTGTCCAAATATAATTATTCAACTACAAGATTTTAACAGAAATAAATTGTTTATGTTCTTCAAATTATCAAAAAATTACATAAAATTTTATAATAGTATTTTGGCTATTGTACTTTCATGTTGTTAAATCATGTGTATATGTTGTATAACTTCCTCATCATTCATCAAGATAATATATTGTTAAAGTTTTTTTTTATTATTATTAAAATGATTATTCACATATAATATACTTTTATTTCATCTTCACATAAAGTGTTTAAATATAATATGCTAATTATTTATCAACCTTAAGGATTTCATGATTTTGAAAAATACTTCAAAAGATGTGAAAATAAAACCCTAAAACTTTGATAATGGTATTTTAACATAAATATTTTAATATTAAAGGTGGCTTATAGTTAAACAAATTAATTTTCATGTCAAATACAAAATATTTTATATTAGTACATCTTTCACCTCTTTTATATATATATATATATATATATATATATATATATATATATATATATATATATATATATATATATATATATATATATATATATATATATATATATAGGGGACAAACAAATAAATTAAAGATACAAATATTAAATATAATGAAACAAACAAATAAATTAAAGATACATACTATTCAAACATTAAACAACATTTTAGTCTTAAAAAAAATTAAACTATCAATTTGCATAATTAAAAATGATAAATAATTACAAGAAAAAAAGTTAAAAAATAATGTTTTGATGAGAACAAAAATGATGTTTCAAATACAAACTCTTGTATTATAAGAGAATTGAAACTCCTATTATTTTAGCCATCAACTAGAAGAAATGGAAAAGTGGTTCTAAAATTGAATACTCATTCTTCTTAGACCTCGATTAGAAACTTATTTTAGTATGTCGAGTCTCACATCACTTAAAATTAAGATTAAGAACAATTTTAATACAATTATTTACTTCAATCTTAAAAATGTATTTTAATAATAAAATCGTAATGAAACTTTAAAATAAAAAAACGATATTTCAAATATGGTGATTAGTTATTATACTATTTCAGTAATCTTAAAACAACACTTAAAAGTTATGAGGTAGAACCGCTTTGCCACAATTATGCTTAATTCTTTAGCTATTTTAAAACACAATCAAATTTTGAGAGAAATAAGATTGGAAAGGGTGAAGATAAAAGAAAAATTTAGATAAAAAGAAAAGAAAAAGAAAGACATGTGAAGATAAGATTGAAATAAAGTCTTGCATTCTATCATAAGAGCTAGAATAATCCTTACTTGTAAATTTATTTAAAATCGAATTTAATAAATTTAAGAAATTGGTTACGTAATGATGAAAGTATTTTTCAACCATTAATTTTTTTTTAATGTCTATTTAGTTGAATTTAATTAGTTTATGTTTTTTTAATTATTATATTAAGATCAAGATTAAATAGGTTTAATCTCTGATTTTGTTTAAGCATAGCCTATTATCATGTTGCTTTTTTATCTAATATTTTATTAAGATTAAAATTTAATTATCTATTTGTTGACTAATTTCATTTAAATTTTATAAGAAACAAACTTTAGAGTTGAAATTTGTCACGTCCATTAAATTCACTGCTGAATCACCACTCTGCTTCCATTAACGCCCGGGACACATGTTCAGTGCCATTAACGACACGCACGTACTCTTGCATGCGACGGTCAGATGTCATTTTTGGAACGTTCCAAAACGTTAATGGAAGACGGGTGGCAGCCACGGAATGGACGCACGTCCTGCCTGGGAAGAGAAACTTAATTTCTGGAAAACTCTTCCCCTTTCTCTGTGCGATTCATCTTCTTCCCCAAGATTTCTGAATCTCAAATTCTCCACCTTCTCTCTAGAACTCTTCTCCTTCTCTCTTCCACAACTCACCACTCTCTGCTCCGTTCACGTTTCAGCACCGTGAGAACGATCCCTGCAACGTGAGCTTCATCTGGAACCGATCGGTTTTGGATTCTGAAACAGGTAAGTTCCAGACTCTTATTGTTCTTCCTTAGCTACATGCAAGCCTCGTTCTGAATTTGCATGCACTTTCCCTGAACCGATATTAGTTTTCTGTATTTTAGCTTAAGGAGTTTTTGGGGCTGAACGTTAAGTGTAGAAGAGTGTACTGGAATCTGGTTTTCCTTCCGTAGAACGAACGCACAATCCGGGTAAGGGAAGCTTATTAAATTTCATTCTTGAGTTATGTTGTGTTGCATGAATGATCTGTGATGTATAATGTGTTGGACGCATGTTCTGTGAATGTTATTGAGTATGAATTATAGTATCCGATTTTACTATATGATTTTGATAATGAGATTTTGCATGAGAATTATGAACTATACTATGATCTGATTTAGAAAATGTATGAGAATTTGTATTGAAAAATATGGTTACTGTATGTTGAATTTGAATATGAAAATCATATGAAAAATGAACGTTCGTACGCGAAACGGTCATTGACCGTTCGGTATTCCTAGTAAATTCATTAAAGTAGTCGAACCCTTTCATTTGGAAAGGATTTCCTTGTTAGGTCGAACGCCCTCTTTTATCTAGCTTTACGTTTGAGTGTTCGGCCAAACGTGAACATCAGGAGTGTTTGTGAGAATTTGAAAAGCCTGAAAATATACCTTTGAACTCTTGATCAAATTATTAGAACATAAACTTTAAGTATCTCATCTTATATAAATCCAAATTTTCTATGATTTTGAATCAGTGGATAACCTCGACCAAAAAGCGTACGTTCTAAGTGGCGCTCGGTCTCAGACCGAACGCTCGTCCAAAAAGTGTAGATAAGAAGTAGCGCTCGGTCTTACACCGAACGATCGTTCTTTCCGTAATTCTCAAACGAGCGGTAATAGCGTTCGTCCTGAATTGAAATAGTGTCCGTCCTGAATTGAAATAGCGTCCGTCCTGAATCGAAATAGCGTCCGTCCTGAGTTAAATAGTGTTCGTCCAATCGATCTATTGACGTTCGTTCTCTATTACAAAGAGGACTGGACGTTCGTCTTTTTATGGAAGTGGAACTAAGAATGAAAATGTGAATAAGAGGAAAAATTAAGATGTGCGAATGGTGTAAGAGAGGAAATTATGATTATTGAATTTGAACGAGCGTTCCAGGGAGGAACGACTCTTGGTTGGAAATTGAGTTTGTAAAGTATGAATGTGGCAAGCTTAGCTGGCGGGTCATCCTGATATTCCGTGAGTGCTCGTTCTCAAGTAGAGAGGAGTATGTCATGCGTGGGAATGGCAGGAGGTCTTAGTCCATAACTGTAACTTGGACAGAACGGACTTACCTCAGGTGGTGGCTGACGAGTATTACAGCTATCCCACCTGGGTGCACGGACGTTGTAGCTACACAGAATTCATACAGTCCGGACAGTTGGTCTAGTATCAGGATTTTAATTGAGTTATGGATGAATTGAATGTATGTATTATGATTCACTTGATATATGTGATATGTATGAAATGTATGTTTTGGCTTGAATTAAATTCAATAAGCTTACCCTGTGTTATTTCCTTGTGTTGTCGTTCGTCCATGAACCTTCGTCTTGTCCATGCAATGATCATCCTTGTGGATGTGAGCAGATGGAGAGGCGTTACTTGAAGAAACGCTGGAAGAAGAAAATTTGGAGGACGCCAATCTCGTAGAAGTGGAAGTGAAGGCCGAACAGTAAAGGTGTTCGGTTTTTAGTTAGATTAGCGAGCGGCTGTGAGCGAGCGCTCTTTTGTTGATTTTAAATAGTTGGACGTTCGGTCATTGTTTTGTAAACTGTTCGTCCTTATCATTTTGTGAACGCTCGTTGATTTATGTACATTAACGGCCGTTCGGCCTTTTTCGTTATTGTCGTTCCCTTTGCTTTAAAACTGTTTTGAATTATTAATATATGTGATTATTCTAAGTATATAGTTGATGACTGTAT
The DNA here is from genome assembly GCF_016808095.1 of Vigna angularis. NCBI lineage: Eukaryota > Viridiplantae > Streptophyta > Magnoliopsida > Fabales > Fabaceae > Vigna > Vigna angularis. Next base: position 16,411,467 of record NC_068971.1, read on the forward strand.
AATTTTGGGATGTTACATTATTGGTATCAGAGCAGTTTTGTTCTCTTAAGGACGTTGTAGGTTATGAGTGCATTGCGTTTTTGCTATGTGCTTATTGTGTGTTTAATGAGTTATTATTTTTAACTCTTGAACATAACTAACGTACGTTTTCTCTGGTCCAGAGAATACATGGCGCCTAGACTTCCTCCTCCTCCTCAGCCTAACGAGCCCGATACGTCCAACAGCACAAGATTGATGGAGGCTGTGATTGATAGACTGCAGCAGCAAAATACCACTTTAATGGAGCAGAATGCCACGCTGATGCAACAGAATCAGAACGCCATGCAGAGCTTGGAGGCCGCTCGTGCCAGCTCTGAGACTACACAGCGGCATCTGATGGAGATTCTTGCTGCAACCAGGGGCACGCCGGGGGCGTCCTCTTCTAATGCTGCACCACATGCTGAGTGGAGTTTGGAAAGCTTTCTTCAACACCGTCCAGCCAAGTTTAGTGGGACGTGTCCTCCTGATGAGGCAGACCAATGGCTGCGTGACATGGAGAGAATTTACAACGCTAAGATGTGCCCAGATGAGAACCGTTTAGCCTTCACAGAATACCTTCTAACGGGAGAAGCGAGCCACTGGTGGGCGAGCGTGAGGGCCATATTAACGGACGCTCACAGTCCTATTACTTGGGAAGTTTTCAGGAGCAAATTCTATGAAGAATATTTTCCAGATAGCGTCCGTTTCGCCAAAGAGGTGGAGTTTCTACAGTTGACACAAGGAGGGATGATTGTTTCTGAGTATACGAACAAGTTTAAGCACTTGGTTCGTTTTAATACCATGGCAACCAGTGCGGAATGGCAGTGTAGGAAATTTGAGAATGGTTTGAGGAGCGATCTAAAAGTGTTAATCTCCAGCCTGTGTATACGTTCATTTCCTGCAATGGTTGGGCGAGCAAAGGTATTGGAGAAGAACATGGCTGAAGCTGAGCAGCGTAAGAAGCAACAGACTTCCAGAGGGCCGATATTAACAAGACCGAATCTCACTCGGAATAGTACTCCATACGCGCATCCAGGACAGTCAAGTGGATCGCAAGCAGTGGTAGTGGCTGGACAGACCAGACAATCAGGGGCAGTAAGGTGTTTTCAATGTGGAGGACCCCATTTCAAGTCAGCCTGTCCTCAACTGGCAGGAGTAAAATATTGCACTCGTTGTAGAAGACATGACCACCTGGAGAACGAGTGTAATATGGGGGGACGTGCATTGATGAGGCCGCCGAACGCTGGAAGGAATCAGCAAGGGAGAGGTGGACGAGCCCAAGCTGTTGGGCGTGTGTATGCGATCACTGGAGCGGAAGCCGCGAGCTCAGGTACGCTCATCACCAGTACCTGCTTAATTCATGGAAAGCAATGTTGTGTGCTGTTTGACTCGGGGGCGACACACTCCTTCATCTCGAAGGCGTGCGTTGATAAGTTGGGAATAGTTGAGAGTGACATGCAGTTTGACTTGGTGGTGTCAATCCCAGCAGCTGGAGAGATTAGGACATCTACTGTGTGCGTTAGATGTCCTATTGAGGTAGAAGGGCGTAGGTACAAGGTGAACCTCATGTGTTTGCCTCTCTCAGATTTAGAAGTAATTTTGGGAATGGATTGGCTGAATACCAATCGCATTCTCATAGATTGTGGAGCTAAAGAGTTAATTTTTCCTGAGGAATATGAAGAAGAGTTGGGTGTGACGCTCAGTCAAATTAAGGAAGATATAATGGAAGGCGCCAGTTGTTTCTTGATCATGACGCATGAAGACAGAGAGGTTACGGATGAGGGTTTTGAACGTTCGTCCAACAAGTACACTGAAGGACGAACGGTTGTGGACGAATTCCCGGACGTCTTTCCGGATGAGGTGCCTGGATTGCCTTCCGTTCGTGAAGTTGAATTTACCATAGATTTAGTAACTACCGCGGCTCCTATATCCGTTCAACCATATAGAATGGCACCCGCTGAATTGGTTGAGCTTAAAAAGCAAATTGAAGAATTGATGGACAAGAGGTTCATCCGTCCAAGCGTGTCACCTTGGGGAGCGCCTGTGTTATTGGTGAAGAAGAAGGATGGCAGCTCTCGACTATGCATTGACTATCGTCAATTGAATAAGCTGACCATCAAGAACAAATACCCACTGCCTCGCATTGACGATCTGCTGGATCAATTGCATGGAGCGAGCGTCTTCTCCAAGATAGATTTGAGATCGGGCTACCACCAAATTCGTGTTAAGGAAGGAGATATTCAGAAGACGGCCTTTAGATCTCGGTATGGACATTATGAGTACGTAGTCATGCCGTTCGGTGTGACGAACGCTCCAGCAGTCTTCATGGACTACATGAATAGGATCTTCAGGCCGTACTTGGACAAATTTGTGGTGGTGTTCATTGACGATATACTCATCTACTCCAAGAGCTGTGAAGAGCACGAAGAATATTTGAGGTTGGTACTTGGAGTGTTGAGGGAAAAAGAGCTGTACGCTAAGTTGTCCAAATGTGAATTTTGGATGAAGGAAGTGCAGTTCTTGGGTCACGTTGTGTCTGCTGGTGGGATTTCAGTTGATCCGGCTAAGGTACGAGCGGTCTTGGATTGGGAGAGTCCACGCTCGGTCACTGAAGTTAGAAGCTTTGTGGGACTCGCGGACTACTATAGGCGTTTCATAGAAGGGTTCGCTAAGATAGTAGCACCGTTAACACAGCTGACCAGGAAGGATCACCCGTTCGCCTGGACCGATCGGTGTGAATCTAGTTTTCAAGAGCTGAAGCGGAAGTTGACGAGCGCTCCAGTTTTGGTAATTCCGGACACTACCAAACCTTTCGAAGTTTACTGTGACGCATCTCACCAAGGTTTGGGGTGCGTTCTTATGCAAGAGAAACGAGCAGTGGCGTACGCCTCTCGGCAATTGAAGATACATGAGAGGAATTATCCAACGCACGACCTAGAGCTGGCAGCGGTCGTTTTTGCTCTGAAGATTTGGAGGCACTACTTGTATGGATCCGTTTTCCAAGTCTTTAGTGATCATAAGAGTCTCAAGTACCTCTTTGATCAAAAGGAGTTGAATATGAGGCAGCAGAGGTGGCTTGAATTCCTAAAGGATTATGATTTCGAGTTGCTTTATCACCCTGGTAAAGCGAACGTTGTGGCGGATGCACTCAGTAGGAAGGTGGTGCATGTGTCGTCCATGATGGTACGTGAGTTGAACCTGGTGGAAAGCTTTAGAGACTTAAGGTTGCAGTTCAACTTAGAACCGGACAGCATCAAATACTGTAACCTTAGGATATCCAGCAACGTGTTTGAGAGGATTAGAATGAAGCAACTTGAAGATGAAGAATTAGTGAAGATAAGAGGCGCGCTCGGCACAGATAAAGCAAAGGAGTTCAATGCTGGGACGGACGACCTACTACGTTATATGGGTAGGACGTGCGTTCCTAATGATGGAGACTTGAAGCGGATGATATTAGAAGAAGGGCATCACAGCCGTCTTAGCATGCATCCGAGCATGACTAAGATGTATCATGATCTCAAGCAGTCGTTCTGGTGGCCAGGGATGAAGAATGATGTTGCACGCTTCGTGGCATCATGTCTAACATGTCAACGAGCTAAGACTGAATATCAAAGACCGGGTGGACTACTGCAACCCTTAGAGATTCCAGAATGGAAGTGGGACAGCATTTCAATGGACTTCGTGACTCACTTGCCTCGCACGGTCAAGAATCACGATTCCATTTGGGTGATAGTGGATCGTCTTACAAAGAGTGCCCACTTCCTAGCTGTCAACTTGAAGATGTCCATGACCAACTTGGCCAAGCTCTACATCAAAGAGATCGTTCGTCTGCATGGAGTGCCGTCCAGCATCATCTCTGACCGAGACACAAGATTCACCTCTCGGTTTTGGCAGTCGTTGCAAAACGAACTGGGCAGCAAACTCCAAATGAGTTCAGCGTACCATCCTCAGACGGACGGTCAATCCGAGAGGACGATTCAGACGCTCGAGGACTTATTGAGGACGTGCGTACTAGATCATGTAGGCATTTGGGACGAGGTATTGCCGTTAGTGGAGTTCACCTACAACAACAGCTTCCAGTCCAGCATTGGAATGACTCCTTTCGAAGCTCTTTACGGACGCAAATGTCGCACGCCACTTTGCTGGTTTCAAGAAGGAGAAAACATATTAACGGGACCGGAGCTCGTTCAACAAACTACTGAAAAGGTGAAGTTAATTCAAGAGAGATTGAAGACGTCCAGAAGCAGGCAGAAGTCATATGCCGATAAGAGAAGACGACCCTTGGAGTTCAAAGCTGGCGATCACATTTTTCTAAGGATTAATCCAACTACTGGAGTAGGCAGAGCGTTACGATCAAAGAAATTATCTCCCAAGTTCGTGGGGCCGTACCAGATCACAAGGAAGATTGGACCAGTTGCATACGAAATGGCTTTACCTCCACAATTGTCCAACCTTCATCCGGTGTTTCACGTTTCTCAACTCCGGAAATACATATCGGATCCCTCACACATATTGGAGCTAGAGGACGTTCGTCTTCGACAAGACCGAACGCTGGAGATGAAGCCGGTTCGCATTGAAGACGTTCGTACTAAGTTATACAAAAGGAAGGACGTTCGTTTGGTGAAAGTAGTGTGGGACGACAAGACTGGCGAATCTACTTGGGAAGTTGAGGATGCCATGAGAGACTTATACCCTCATCTATTTCCTGGTAAGTCTTCAATTTTCGAGGACGAAATTTTTGTAGTAAGGGGGATTGTCACGTCCATTAAATTCACTGCTGAATCACCACTCTGCTTCCATTAACGCCCGGGACACGTGTTCAGTGCCATTAACGACACACACGTACTCTTGCATGCGACGGCCAGATGTCATTTTTGGAACGTTCCAAAACGTTAATGGAAGACGGGTGGCAGCCACGGAATGGACGCACGTCCTGCCTGGGAAGAGAAACTTAATTTCTGGAAAACTCTTCCCCTTTCTCTGTGCGATTCATCTTCTTCCCCAGGATTTCTGAATCTCAAATTCTCCACCTTCTCTCTAGAATCTTCTCCTTCTCTCTTCCACAACTCACCACTCTCTGCTCCGTTCACGTTTCAGCACCGTGAGAACGATCCCTGCAACGTGAGCTTCATCTGGAACCGATCGGTTTTGGATTCTGAAACGGGTAAGTTCCAGACTCTTATTGTTCTTCCTTAGCTACATGCAAGCCTCGTTCTGAATTTGCATGCACTTTCCCTGAACCGATATTAGTTTTCTGTATTTTAGCTTAAGGAGTTTTTGGGGCTGAACGTTAAGTGTAGAAGAGTGTACTGGAATCTGGTTTTCCTTCCGTAGAACGAACGCACAATCCGGGTAAGGGAAGCTTATTAAATTTCATTCTTGAGTTATGTTGTGTTGCATGAATGATCTGTGATGTATAATGTGTTGGACGCATGTTCTGTGAATGTTATTGAGTATGAATTATAGTATCCGATTTTACTATATGATTTTGATAATGAGATTTTGCATGAGAATTATGAACTATACTATGATCTGATTTAGAAAATGTATGAGAATTTGTATTGAAAAATATGGTTACTGTATGTTGAATTTGAATATGAAAATCATATGAAAAATGAACGTTCGTACGCGAAACGGTCATTGACCGTTCGGTATTCCTAGTAAATTCATTAAAGTAGTCGAACCCTTTCATTTGGAAAGGATTTCCTTGTTAGGTCGAACGCCCTCTTTTATCTAGCTTTACGTTTGAGTGTTCGGCCAAACGTGAACATCAGGAGTGTTTGTGAGAATTTGAAAAGCCTGAAAATATACCTTTGAACTCTTGATCAAATTATTAGAACATAAACTTTAAGTATCTCATCTTATATAAATCCAAATTTTCTATGATTTTGAATCAGTGGATAACCTCGACCAAAAAGCGTACGTTCTAAGTGGCGCTCGGTCTCAGACCGAACGCTCGTCCAAAAAGTGTAGATAAGAAGTAGCGCTCGGTCTTACACCGAACGATCGTTCTTTCCGTAATTCTCAAACGAGCGGTAATAGCGTTCGTCCTGAATTGAAATAGTGTCCGTCCTGAATTGAAATAGCGTCCGTCCTGAATCGAAATAGCGTCCGTCCTGAGTTAAATAGTGTTCGTCCAATCGATCTATTGACGTTCGTTCTCTATTACAAAGAGGACTGGACGTTCGTCTTTTTATGGAAGTGGAACTAAGAATGAAAATGTGAATAAGAGGAAAAATTAAGATGTGCGAATGGTGTAAGAGAGGAAATTATGATTATTGAATTTGAACGAGCGTTCCAGGGAGGAACGACTCTTGGTTGGAAATTGAGTTTGTAAAGTATGAATGTGGCAAGCTTAGCTGGCGGGTCATCCTGATATTCCGTGAGTGCTCGTTCTCAAGTAGAGAGGAGTATGTCATGCGTGGGAATGGCAGGAGGTCTTAGTCCATAACTGTAACTTGGACAGAACGGACTTACCTCAGGTGGTGGCTGACGAGTATTACAGCTATCCCACCTGGGTGCACGGACGTCGTAGCTACACAGAATTCATACAGTCCGGACAGTTGGTCTAGTATCAGGATTTTAATTGAGTTATGGATGAATTGAATGTATGTATTATGATTCACTTGATATATGTGATATGTATGAAATGTATGTTTTGGCTTGAATTAAATTCAATAAGCTTACCCTGTGTTATTTCCTTGTGTTGTCGTTCGTCCATGAACCTTCGTCTTGTCCATGCAATGATCATCCTTGTGGATGTGAGCAGATGGAGAGGCGTTACTTGAAGAAACGCTGGAAGAAGAAAATTTGGAGGACGCCAATCTCGTAGAAGTGGAAGTGAAGGCCGAACAGTAAAGGTGTTCGGTTTTTAGTTAGATTAGCGAGCGGCTGTGAGCGAGCGCTCTTTTGTTGATTTTAAATAGTTGGACGTTCGGTCATTGTTTTGTAAACTGTTCGTCCTTATCATTTTGTGAACGCTCGTTGATTTATGTACATTAACGGCCGTTCGGCCTTTTTCGTTATTGTCGTTCCCTTTGCTTTAAAACTGTTTTGAATTATTAATATATGTGATTATTCTAAGTATATAGTTGATGACTGTATAATTTTGGGATGTTACAAAACTTATGGAAAAGTTACCTTTCCCAAATTGACATTTAAAATATTAGTTTTCGTTCTATTTACACACTCCAATAAAATTATTGAATAATAATCAATTTTAGAGAAAATAATTAGTTATTATACTAAATTAAATGCCATTTTATAAATTAAAAAAATTGTATTTAAAATACTCTCTATTATAAATAAAAAAAATTTGTGAATTAAAATATAAATTAATTTCTAATATTATTTATTGAGAAATTAATATTTAAATTAATCTTTAATTATTAGAAACTAATTTAGAATCAATCTTGATAGATATTATTAGAGAGTAATTTATACTTTAATTCACAAATTAATTATAATTTTTTATTTATAACAAAAAATATTTTAAATACTAATAATTTTTAATTTATAAAATAGTATTAACTTAATCATTACAGTAACAATTATTTTTATTTTTACACTTGGTTTCTATTTTATAATTTTATGGTCGTGACAATTGTAGTTTAAAAACATGTCTGTAAGGACAATGATACTTCAACAACAGAATTTGACAACATTTTGACACGGAACACGTGTCAAAATGTAAGTGGTGCACGTGGAAATCAATTTTTAAAAAGAATAATGATGTGGAAACATATTTAGGAACAAGGTTTTAAATTTTGGGGGTTCATTTTCACAATTCAGATTTTGAATCTGAGGTTTGGTTAGAGAGAGAATCGAAGCTTAGAGAGAGAGAGCGTGAAACCTAGAAAGAGTCCTCTTTTCCCTCCACCCAACCACCCACTGTCGGAGGGCCGTCATAGTGCCGCCGGAGTGTCGTCGTTCCTAGAGAGAGTGTCGCTTCCTCCCACCTAACCATTTTCGTTGTCCGCCGGAGTGCCGCCTGAGGAAGTATTGTTCATTCTGGTGACCGGCGTTGTTCAAAGCTTTGATTGCAACGGCCACCAAAAAGGACGCGTTTTTTCCGTTCCGCAGTCGTATCAGTGTTTGTGCGTCTTCCTCCCACCCAACCATTTTCGTGTCTCTTCCCAGAAGCGTCACTTTCCGTTGTCAAAATTTGTAGTCCGCTGGAGTGTCGCTGGTAGTTTGTGTGTCACTTTTGTGTGTCTCATTTCTTGTTGTCCATTTGGCTTTGTAGCTTTAGAGTTTATTATGTATTTTTACCCTCTAATCTCTTACTAAAGATTTTATTGTGCAGGCCGAGAGGAAAAAAGAGAGGTACAAGCAGGTACTAATTTGTTCTAAGAACTTAGTAAGCGTTGAACGTTTTTGGTGAAAATGTTTATGATAATAATTTGCTTATTGCTATGAAGGAATCTTTTTTCTCTGTTGATACTCTATCTAAAGGTTACAGGTTGCTACTGGTATAATATGTTATTGGTAAATATTTCTACTAGATATTTTGCTTGAAAACATAGTTTTGACAATATGATGCAGTATAATTGGTTATTTAAGTGGTTTAAGTCATGTAATATATTTCTCTGGGAGTTGATGGAGGAAGTTTATCCTGCTACAGTATTTATGTTTTTTTTTTTAGTTTGAGTGGTTGTCTAATTGATAAATTTTTAGATATTTGCTTTGAGAGTAGACGTATATACAAAATTATGGTGTAGGGTTTTATGGACTGAGTTTAAGTCTATAATTGGTTGTTCCAGTAGTAAAAAAAATGTAGTGGTAGTGGAGTAAATGATGATTTTTTTTTTTAAATTTTTGAAGTATGGTACAGATTGAAGAAATAGGAAATGTTTTTTTATTTGGTTGGAGAGGTGCGTACATAACAAAATAGTACCATTAGGTTTTGGTTTCGTTTCTTTTATATAGCTTATATTATATAATATTCTCATATTATATAGAGAGGTATTTTAAGTATTAGATAAGTTATATCATGTAATATTAGTATAAAGTAATTGTGTTTTAAATATTATATAAGCTATATTATGTAATATTAGTATAAGGTAATTGTGTTTGTAAATTAAGGAAACAAAAATGTGGGTTAGGTATGATGTAGGACTTTTGGATGCATTGAACATCATATAAATTTCATTATCAGATAATGGATATTGAAATTTTGTTCAATTGTAAGGAAGAGAACATTGCTTTCAATTTTCTTCTAATATCTACATGTTATTTTTTAATGCAGGTTCGTAAAAGACCAATGAATAAGAAAGAATTAGCAAAAAAATGAGGAAGACATTATAGAAACATATTCCAATTCTATAACCATGCACGAGACTAAACTAAAGGTGAGTAAAAATCAACATTGATCAATGGTTCCAATGTCCCATGCACTATCAAATGTTGCCAATGTCTTAATTATACTATAAAAAATTAAGTTTCTCTTGCTCAGAAAGAGGCTTTCAAAACCAAAAATTCATTTGAAAACTGAAACAAACAGTTATGTGTGAATTTGGTTCCTATTTTTGTGTAAATGCACTCTTATTAGTGATTGTATTAATTAGGATCCATCATGTTTTCCTTGCAGACTTCCACAATACAAGTAGTAGAAATGAAGTTTCTTGCTCAGCGAAGGGATCTTCAGGTTTAATTTTCCTATAAATCTAATAATATATAATATTTTATATTTCTAGATAAGCCACACTCATACTTATAATTTTATGTTATTATTCTTTTGTTGGTGTTTTGTTTAAGGGCTAGAAATATGAAATGAAGAAATGCTTATTGTATTTTAAGTTAGAATTAGCGCCACCAATTAAAACTTTAACTTGTCAAATATCAGGTGTGAATTTGACATCGTTATGCATGTTTAGGTGTTTGCAGGATGGGATCAAAAAAGCTCTTTTCTCTATAACACATGATTATAATATTACTCATCCTGGGACTTGTGTCATGATTCTAATTCTATAGTTTTTTAAACATATATGGGATTTGATCAAAACAAACAGTTGGGTTCACACCTCGTGGCTTAGTTGAGTTGGATTGACACCATGTAGGTTGGTAGGTTTAAACTCCAAACTAAGTTGTCAAATATTTTTAATTTTGGCGATACCTAACTGTCTAGGCTTCATATTTGAAGTGGAATGCGGTATAGGATGGACTTAAAAGAATCTTATTGATTAATTACCAATTGCTAGTTTTAAAATTTCAACTATAAAACAAGAAAATGTTCCCTTTTTATTCTATTTTGGAAAAAATATGTAAACCTAAAATGATTCATCTAAAGTTACTCTAAGGTGAGTATATCGAATCTTTTTTTCTTTAATGATCTAACCTGCCTATTGCAATGACACTTTTTTTTCTGTGGTTGTTATGAGGAAAAGATACCGGATATTGAAAAGTGCTTAGATGTTGGGAGAAAGCCTAAAATTAAGATAATGTCAAGAGTTTGGGGATAAAGCGTTTTGTGGAAGTGAAGATCCTTGTTAAATTATGCCGGTTCAACATTATCACCAAACCTCGAGGTTTAAACGTCAGGATGAAATGAAGCAAAGCACAATGTATGATCGAATGAAGGTTGTACCTCGAAGATGGTTCAAGATCAAGAGTCGAGCGAATAGAACTTCATTTATTGTAGATGATAGAAGAAAAGAATGAATAGTTGAATAATTTGTAGTGATTTTTAAATGTTAAGAATTTTAGTTGACGATGTTCAAGTAGAATAGGAAATGTAAATGTTTGTTAATATATGTTCAAGTAGAATAGGAAATGTAAATGTTTGTTAATATGTTGATGTACAAAGAATTGTTCTTTCCATTAATTTGAATTGAATTTCATTTTATATTTGTTGTTTTTGAAGATCATTTTGTGACTTATGGCGTATGTTTTGTTCATGATAGAGCATCTTTGTTGAAATCAAAGGTGTTTGGACATCATAGTCAATTTTTTAAGTTGAAAAAATTTATGTAGAAGTTAATCTACCATAGTGTGCATAACTCATAATGTAAGTCCCCACTTATTTGAACTATGGTCCCACATGGGTATTGAAAGTATATTTCTTGTTTTGAAGATCATTTTGTGACTTAGGCTGTATGTTTTGATCATGATAGAGCGTCCTGATTGAAATTAAAGGTGTTTGGACATGATAGTCAATTTTTTTAAGTTGGAAAACTTTATGTACAAGTCAGTCTACCCTGGTGTGTAGAACTCATAACGTAAGTCGCAACTTATTTCAACTATGGTCCCATAGGTGTTTTGAAGGTATATTTCTTGTTTTTGAATATCGTTTGAACTATGATTATGACATTTATATCGAACTTCATCCCCAATGAGCCATTTTTTGTAGAACTCTTGGTGCAAAAACTGTATTGGTACCAAATGCTAAATAAGTGGAAACTTTAGGCAAAGGTTTTGCACAGACAATTCAACTTTGAAAATGACATTGATTTTGAAGTGCAAATTTTTTTTTAACACTTATTTGACATACCAGTGATGTTCAGACAATGATTATGAAATTTATATCGAACTTCATCCCCAAGGAACCATTTTTTTGTAGAACTTTTGGTGAAAAAACTGCATTGGTACCAAAGGGTAAATAAGTGGGGACTTTAGGCAAAGGTTTTGCACAAACAGGTCAACTTTGAAAATGACATTCATTTTGAAGTGCAATTTTTTTTTAACAGTTATTTGAAATACAAGTGATGTTCAAACAATGATTATGTCATTTATATCGAACTTTATCCCCAATGAGCCATTTTTTGTAAAACTCTTGGTGCAAAAACAACATTGGAACCAAAGGCTAAATAACTGGAGACACTAGACAAAGGTTTTGCACAGACAGGTCAACTTTGAAAATGACATTTATTTTGAAGTGTATAAATTTTTTTAACACTTATTTGACATACCAATGATGTTCAGATAGTGATTATGAAATTTATATCGAACTTCATTGCCAAGGAACCATTTTCTATAGAACTCTTGGTGAAAAAACAACATTGGTACCAAAGGGTAAATAAATGGGGACTTTAGGCAAAAATTTTGCACAGACAGATCAACTTTGAAAATGACATTCATTTTTAAGTGCAAACTTTTTTTAACACTTATTTGACATACAAGTGATGTTCGGACTATGATTATGAAATTTATATCGAACTTCATTCCCAAGGAACCATTTGTTGTAGAACTCTTGGTGAAAAAACTGCATTGGTACCAAAGGGTAAATAAGTGGGGACGTTGGGCAAAGTTTTTGCACAAACAAGTCAACTTTGAAAATGACATTCATTTTGAAGTGCAACATTCTTTTTAACACTTATTTGACATATAGGTGATGTTCAGATAATGATTATGTCATTTATATCAAACTTCATCCCTAAGGTTTGTAAAACTCTTGGTGGAGAAACTACATTGGTATTAAAGGGTAAATAAGTGGAGACTTTAGGCAAATGTTTTGCACAGATAGGTTAATTTTGAAAATTACATTCATTTTGAAGTGTAGAATTTTTTTTCATGGAGGTTTTTAATTTTATTTATATAATCATCAAACCAAAACTTGAAATACAACAAATTTATTTAAACTTTATTTGTTGACCATAACAAATTTATTCAAGTTTTTTTTAGGTTTGAAACCTCTTTTATTTATAATTATCCACCTACATTCATAATTTCTTTATTTAATGAAATATGTTTTTCATAGTAAAACATAAATAAAATAAACAAAATTATAAAGTACACAAAAATTAATAAAAATTAATTTTATTGATGATTTAAAATAAATTACATTCATTGACAATTACAATGTAAATATAAAAATATATTCATTGACAATTTAAAATATAATTTGATTCCAAGAGTATGCCCAACAAGTCATTGTTAGTAGACTTCTGTGCTTCCATTGCTTTCAACCTTTAGTTGATGCTTACGGTGATGAAGACAAACTTCTGTGAGGATCATATTTGGAACGAAGACAAGCTTTTGCAAGACTACGATGACAAAATTCATGCACAATGTTTTTTTTAAGGAAGACACCTTTTTGTCGAGACTAATTGCCTTGGTACAATCGGCCTCAACTTGAAGATAACTGGATAAACAGAGGAAACAAATCAATATTTTGCCTGACACTTTCAAAAAATGGCCAGAAGAAAACACTACCTTCCATGTTCTAGATACGCTTGAGCCTTGTTACTATAGTATGTTGCATTATCACTATAGAGTTTGATAGCTTATGTGTAAAATCCAATGGCTTTCTGCCACTGCCTATCTTTATATGCTTGATTTCCCTGACATTAGTAGCAAAACAATATAGAATAGAGGGTTTAGCTGAAAATATATGCAATACTCAGAATTAAACAACACAAATTACCATATTTGATTTAACAAAGAATAAAAAAAAATTCTCCTAAATGGACTAAAGTTTAAATTATATAAGTCCACCTCCATTATTAGAATAGATAGTTAAACCTAAAACAAAGGATAATATATGGGACTGCAAAGGTAGAATTATAGCATCCCAAAGCAAAGTTTAATTCTACGTTTGACATTAATGAACTAATCAAAGTCATCATTTAGTTTACATAGTCTTGCAAAAGCTTGTCTTCATTCCAAAAGCTTGTCTCCAACCAAATAAAAAAACATTTCCTATTTTTTCAATATGTACCATACTTCAAAAATTAAAAAAAAAATCATCATTTACTCCACTACCACTACATTTTTTTTACTACTGGAACAACCAATTATAGACTTAAACTCAGTCCATAAAACCCTACACCATAATTTTGTATATACGTCTATTCTCAAAGCAAATATCTAAAAATTTATCAATTAAACAACCACTCATAAACTAAAAAAAAACCATAAATACTGCAGCAGGATAAACTTCCTCCATCAACTCCCAGAGAAATATATTACATGACTTAAACCAATTAAATAACCAATTATACTGCATTATACTATCAAAACTATGTTTTCAAGCAAAATATATCTAGAAGAAATATTTACCAATAACATATTATACCTGTAACCTTCATATAGAGTATCAATAGAGAAAAAAGATGCCTTCACAACAATATGCAAATTATTATCATAAACATTTTCACCAAAAACGTTCAACGCTTACTAAGTTCTTAGAACAAATTAGTACCTGCTTGTACCTCTCTTTTTTCCTCTCGACCTGCACAATAAAATCTTTAGTAAGAGATTAGAGGGTAAAAATCATAATAAACTCTAAAGCTACAAAGCCAAATGGACAACAAGAAATGAGACACACAAAAGTGACGCTACAAACTACCGACGACACTCCGGTGGACTGCAAATTTTAACAACGGAAAGCGACGCTTCTGGAAAGAGACACGAAAATGGTAGGGTGGGAGGAAGACGCACAAACGTTGATACGACTGCGGAACGGCGAAAACGCGTCCTTTTCGGTGGCCGTTGCAATCAAAGCTTTGAACGACGCTGGTCACCGGAACGGACAATACTTCCTCAGGCGGCACTCCGGTGGACAACGAAAATGGGTGGGTGGGAGGAAGCGACACTCTCTCTAGGAACGTCGGCACTCTGACGGCACTCCAGCGGTACTACGACAACCCTCCGACAGTGGGTGGTTGGGTGGAGGGAAAATGGGACTCTCTCTAGGTTTCACGCTCTCTTTAAGCTTCTATTCTCTCTATAACCAAGTCTCAGATTCAAAAATCTGAATTGTGAAAATGAACCCCCAAAATTTAAAACCCTGTTCCCAAATCTGTTTCCACATCATTATTCTTTTTAAAAATTGATTTCCACGTGCACCACTTACATTTTGACACGTGTCCCGTGTTAAAATGTTGTCAAATTTTGTTGTTGAAGTATCATTGTCCTTCAAATTATTTGTATGATACTTGAGTTATTTTGCTTGTCAGGAGAAATAATTTCTACTTTCAAATTTTAAGTTAGCGCGAATGTTTTTAAATTAGATTGATTGTTAATTTGGTCGAGTTATTGGGTTACTATCATTAATGGAACTAATGAATTAAAAATTGAATTATATAAACGAGTGTAAATCTTTTATATTTACTAGTCAAAACATACTATACATCTATGTTTACTTTTTCTTTATAATAACAAAAATAATAAAATTATTATTATTGATATTATTATTATAAAAATAAATATAAGATTTAATACCCTATGTTATTCCCAGTTTCGCTCGTAAATGCCAAATTAGTCCATCTTTTAAAAAATGCGTCAATTACGTCCTCACTTAATAAAATTTGTATCAATGAAATCTCTTCCGTTAAATCCGTACAAACGGCGTTAATTATTTTGCATCAAGATAATTAACGTCGTTTGTACAGATTTAACGGAAGAGATTTAATTGATGCAAATTTTATTAAGTGAGGACGTAATTGACGTATCTTGTAAAGGATGGACTAATTTAACATTTTCGAGCAAAATTAGGGACAAAATAGGGTATTAAGTCTAAATATAACTAATTTTTACAAATTTATTATTGATCATTTTTATTTATTTTATAGGTAAATTTTTCTTGTAAATATTTATTTTAATTTAAAAAATGTTATATAAAAAATAAAATTAAAAAAAAACAAATAAAAAAATCATATATATATATATATATATATATATATATATATATATATAGTGTGTGTGTGTGACTACTTGTATTAGACCACTGTCTTCATGCACTGCTTATACCGTGATAACTGAGTTAATAAACCCATTGGTACAAAGAACCTGCTGTGATATACTGCATATTTTTCTCTATTCTGTTATATCTTGATTAAGTCTAAAAAAAAAAACAAAAAAACCCTAAGGGAAGGATAACAGCGGCGTGAGGGAGAAAGTTGCGGCGTAGGAAAGGGAATCAGGGGGAAAGGTGGCGAAGCAAACCCTTTTGGGATTTTAGGGTTTTGAGGTCAGTGAATGGAGAGCACCAAGGAAGCCAACCATTGGAAACCAGAGTGCGAACATGGGAGTGGGAAGCGAGTTACGTGAAGTTGAGTCGATAGTAGTTGAAAAAGGGAAAGACAAGTTGAAAAAGGGAAAGCCAACCAGGTATGGGAGCTAACTTGTTTGTACTGTTGTGAACTACTGGAATGCGCAATTGTTGATGAAAGATGGTCTTGTTGGATATTTTCGTGATTTTTTATTTGCTGTATGATCTTATGTGATACTTGATTCTCATTCTGAGTGACTGCATTGGTATAGAAAGGATTATGTTGTGTTATGTAATGAGTCAAGTCTTGTATGGTGTTTGGATGACGGTTTGATTCTGTGACTTGCCCCTAGGCAAGGTTTATTTTAATGTTGCACTGAAACGTGCATCTGTTGTGTTAGAACGTGATTCCAGATTGGTTGAGTGAACTGTGCATATCTGTTTTGATGAGTTTCCTTTAATACAAAGTAAGTGAAGTGTTTATGCTTGGGAAATCCACGTTACTAGCCCCTAATCATGAGTTGTCAGTCTAAAACGTCTAACAAAATGTGTGGATAATAATGGCTTGTGTTTGAGTGTGTTTCTGCCCTGCATCCAGATGTTTATCTTAGTCACCTGCTGGTGTGTTATATGGAACAAGAGTTCATGGGTAGACCCCATTTGGGGTGCAATAATGGATCTAACCAAACTTATAAATACTAAATAAAGGTTCTAATCATCGTTGGTTTCTTGTGATTACTTCAATCAATAAGTGGTAACCATAGTTTTTAAGTACAACAAGCAATACAATAACCACCAATCAAAGATCACTAACTAGGATTTGTCTTTATATTTATGTTGTCTTGTGGGTTCAGGGAAAGTGAGTTTCATCTCTTGTGGTAACAAGAGAGGTGTTATAACCTTAAACTGCTGAGGAGATCTAGCACGTGGTGGCCCTGATGACTCGTTCTAAAGCCAACTCGAAGAAACAGCATGGCATTGACTTTAAGGTTTCCTCTAGGGCCCTGACACAACTTTATTATATTCTGTAACTCTGACTCTTGTTGAAGCATTTTTAACATATCACTTTTCAAATTTTTCAGAAAATAAGGCGAAAGGTTGGGAGGAAACTGCCACCACCTAAGAATACAACAAATACTGAGATTAAATCTAAAGGTACCCTCCTCCAAAGTTAAAATAGGTTCTGTTCATGACATGTTTATTTATCAATAGTTTGGTTTTAAAACCAAAATCAATCTAAATTAAAACTAGATGCATGGTTTGGAATTTCTTTTTAATTGTTTTATAACCTTTATTTATGAATGACTTTAATGTCATGAAATAAGTTAACCAACATATCTCCAACAGCAATTGTTCTGCCGGAACAGAGTGTGGCAGCAGAGAAGGCCGGTTTGGCTGTAAACAAGAAAGGTTTGACTTTAAAAGAACTTCTCCAGCAAACATCTCATCACAATCCTAAAGTTCGTAGAGGTATATTTTTATTTTATTATATTGTCATTATGTAATTGCTTTTCAATGTGTATATTAGTATCATTAGTTCTTTATCAAACAAATTTTGTATGTTTAAAACCAATAAATTTTTCAAAAAGATTAATGTTGATTACCTGAGGGAAATTTTTTTTAGTGCAATAGATATTATTAACCTTTGTTAGAGGTCTGTTTGTGCTTGTGTGCTTGCTACTAACATGTGGAGGGAGTATGATTGATATATTAACTGTTTAGGTAATTCTAGTTATTTATTACAATTTCAATATATTTTGTTTTAATATAACCCACAACATTATTTATGGATTGAAATAGCAAGAGCCTTGGTTTGGAGCTGAAGCACCAAAGTAAACCCTTGGTTCGGTTTTTGTTTTAAAAGTTTTAGAAATGATAGCTCATTTTGGTTTGAATTTAAGGCTGCAGCCGTTAAATGAAGATCATGAACACTGCCGATATTTGTAATTATTTTCCAAACCTGTCAAAAATAAAATTAAGCAGCCATTAGTTATATTGTTTGGATCTATGAAAGTTAGTCTAATGGCATATCTTGATTGTATGAAAATTAAGCATTTGAATATTCATTTAAATTTGGTCATCCTCATGCTAATATTCTCTTTTTCACTTTCTAAACTACAGATGCATTGATGGGTATTAAGGATTTATTCACCAGGCATCCAGCTGAACAGAAGTCGCACAGGTATGCCACTGTAGAAAAACTTCGTGAGCGCATTGGTGATGATGATAAAGTGGTTCGGAAATCATTGTATGATCTCTTCAAAGTTATGATTTTACCTTGCTGTAAAGAGGTATTTACATTTTATTTGCTTGAATCACTTTTCTAATCCATTAGGATGATAGACTCATATGCCATTAGCACTTGGATGAATTTTTTATTTTTTTCAGTTATGAAAAAGTAAATGATGCTGCTTCTTTCTCATGATTTATGCTATATTGCCTCTTATTATTAATCTATATTATCATGCATCAAGATGACTGGCTGTAATACTTTGGAGCTGATTGTTATCCTTACTGTTCCTCAATTCTGATTATGAGGATATACTTTGTTTTTCCTGTATCCAGTAATCTTTATATTACTACATCATTACATTAGAGTTGATTCTTTTGAGACTTCATTTTCTTTATTCTGTTAATTGGTTCTCCCTATATTTTGTAGGACAATCAAGAGGTGGTCGTTTCTTTGTTGATGCCTTACATTTTTAATGCAATGACTCATTTTTCGGTTGATGTTCGGATGATGGCATTTGATTTTCTTGATCTCATTCTCGAGTTCTATCCTCCTTCCTTTTCACCCTTGTATGCAGAAAAGGTGATATTATTTGCCATATTCTAAATTTCTTTATCTGTATGTTAGGATTGCTCCTTGAAATTGATTTCTTTTCAAAATTCAACTCTTTGGTCTATGGTGATTTTAGGGGTGGGGGAATGGAGTGGGGTTGAATGGGATTTTTCTCTTGCATTGGGGGCAGTTCTGAGCTCCTTAAACTTTCTAATGCTCTTGTAATTGGATTTTACATCCACCTCTATAGTGGAGCTTATATTTGACCGAATGTCAAAACTTTGTGTCGTAATTAGAGAAGATATCTTTAGAATCTTCCTAATTAGAGAAAATAGATATATAATCTTCTATTTTATTTTGTTTACCTAGTTTCCCTATTTTCTTTTTTAGGAGAATTAGATTGTTACAAATAGAGGATATGAGAATGTACTTTTTATGATTCAGAATATAATAAAATTAGTCCTTTTTTTCAACTTGTTGCATAGCTCCTAATCTTGGGGCTCCGTTCCGCTGCACAGCCGCCGTCGCCGGGTGGGATTGTTGGTAGGGCAGAAAGGTGCGCCCAACACCGATGACCACAACGCCGAAAGTCGCTCCGTGAGAGAAGCCGCCACGTGTTGCCATCGTCGTTGGTGCGTGTAGCCCACGCGCCCACCTCCGGCGAGACACTCGCCGCCGCCGCCACAGATAGAGTGGCCGAAGCCTCCTGAGTCTATTCCTAGGGTTGGTGACGACCCGTTTGGCCTATATTTGAGTAGATCTGAGTTTTACGTTTTGCTCCTTTTCTTGGTGTGACCCACACGCCGTCGTTGTCTCGGAAAAGGTCACCGGATACTCCTGGTTGCATTCTACGGGATGTTTTAAGTAAAAATGATTCCTTTGGATCCTAATGACCTACCAAATATATGGGGTACTTGTTTATTGGATGGTCAGAATTTCTCACAATGGAGCCAATTTATTTGAAGGGTTCTCAAGGGTCGTTCAAGACTTGATCACATAGATGGAGGAGGACTAGGACTAGTATGACACTCATTTTTCAATTTGGGACAATGAAGATTCATTAATTTTGACTTGGATGTGGCAATCCATGATTTCTGAGATAAATAGAAATTATATGTTTTATTCTTCTGCAAAAGAAATATGGGATGATTTACAAAGTACTTTTTCATTAAAGGATCTCGAACGCTTGAAAGCAATGGTTGAATCAATGAGTAAGTCCTTTGGATCATGTACTATGTCCATAAAAGGTAAGATTTGTCTCAATACTATTGGTCATATGTCTCAAGGTATTTGGATCCTTGATTCGGGTACAACTGATCATATGACACCTTTTAGTGTGTCCTTTGACTCATATGGCAAAAGAAATAAAGAACAACTTATTACAGTTGCGAATGGTCAGGGTATACCTATATGCGACTCTGGGAATATGATTTTGGACTCATCTATTGTATTGAAGGATGTTTTACATGTTCTTCAATTAGCTATTAATCTTATCTCTGTGCAAAAACTCACAAAGGATTTAAATTGTTTAGTAACATTTTTTCCAACTTATTGTGTTTTTTAGGACCTTGTCACGGGGAAGACAATTTTAACTGCTAAGGAGCAGAGTGGGTTGTATTTTTAGAGTTTAATGACCAAAGCAACATAAAAATCATGAGTCAACAAGCTACATCTGAGACGTGGGCAAAATCCCAAATATGGTTACATCATCAAAGGCTTGGGCATCCTTCATTTAGTCTTATCAAGTCCTTGTTTCCCCACTTGTTTACCAAAGAGTCTGTTGAGTCTTTTAATTGTGATATTTGTCAATTGTCAAAACACCATTATGCATCTTATCCTATTAGTCATAAAAAGAGTATTTGTCCATTTGATTTAATTCGCTCTGATGCTGTCATAGATTCTATTTCTGGAGCCAAATGGTTTGTTACCTTTATTGACGATTGTATTCATGTCACGTGGACATACCTTATGAAAAATAAATGCGAAGTTTTTCAAATGTTTGTTAATTTTTTCCATCTTGTCCAAAATCAATTTGGAAAAAATATCAAAAGAATTAGGTCTGATAATGGTACTGAATATGTGAATCATGAATTTCTCAATTTTTTGTCTCCTAATGGTATTGTTCATGAACTAACCTGGGTTAACACCCCTCAACAAAATGGGGTTGCAGAAAGAAAGAATCTCATCTTCTTGAAGTAACTAGAGCTCTTCTGTTTTAAATGTCTATTCCAAAAAATTATTGGGGAGAAGCTGTGTTAACTGCTACATATCTCATCAATAGGTTTACCCACTCGTATCTTAAATGACATTAGTCCTATAGAGTCTCTATTGTCTTTTGTTCCTTCTTCTTCCCTACTAACGAGTCTACCTAGTCGAGTCTTTGGATGTGTTGTTTTTGTTCACTCTCATCATCCTAACCGTGGTAAATTAGATCCCAGAGCTCTTAAATGTGTCTTCATTGGGTATCCTTCTAATAAAAAAGGGTACACATGTTATCATCCTTAGAGTCGTCGGATCTTTATCACCATGGATGTCACCTTTCATGAAACACAATCTTTTTATGTCAGTCCACCACTTCAGGGGAAGAAAACACTTGAAGTGGATGAACTCTCCTTCTTGTTATTACTATGTTTGTCTTTGCAGGATGCCCAAGACTTGAGCAATGAAGCTACCATTGTCCACAGTGAGGAAGAAGACAAATTTTTTGGCAACAAATATGAAAGAAAAAAGCAACCCACTTCGACTCTCGAGAAAGAAAAATTGTCTAATCCGGAGGTGAGGATCACTGAAGATATCAATGAGGAGGAGGTAAGTATTATTCAGGATTTACCCATTGCATTGAGAAAGGAAAGAAGATCATGTGCTAAATATCCTATTTCTCAGTATGTTTGCACTAACAATCTCTTTGATAAGCACAAAAGTTTTATTGCTGCCATTGATGCCACAGAAATTCCTACCTCAATCCAGGAGGCCATGAAACTTGAACATTGGAATCAAGCCATGAAAAAAGAGATGAATGCATTAGAAAGAAATTCAACTTGGGAGATTGTTGATAAGCCAAGAGACAAGAAGGCAGTAGAGTGTAGATGGATATTCACAGTGAAACATAAGGAAGATGGGTCAATAGAAAGATATAAAGCTAGATTGGTGGTAAAAGGATATACCCAAACATATGCGATTGACTATGAGGAGACATTTGCCCTAGTGGCAAAGATGGATACAGTTCGAGTTATTCTCGCTTTGGTTGCTCATTTTGGATGGGACTTGTAGTGGCAAAGATGAATACAGTTCGAATTATTCTCGCTTTGGTTGCTCATTTTGGATGAGACTTACACCAACTGGATGTGAATAATGCCTTTCTTCATGGAAATCTAGAAGAGGAAGTGTACATGGAGAATCCCTTAGGCTTTGAAGTGAAAAATGAAAGAAACAAGGTATGCCTGCTGAAGAAAGCATTGTATGGGCTTAAGCAATCCCCTAGAGCATGGTTTGGAAGATTTACAAAAGCAATGGTTTCCTTGGGATGCAGACAAAGCCAAGGAGATCATTCTCTATTCATAAAGCACTCTTCTACACGTAAACTCACTCTATTGTTTGTCTATGTGGATATGATCATGGTTATCGAACTCGCGAGTTAACTCATTAACTTGGTCGAGTTTACGAGTTAACTCGGTGCTTTCTAGTTAACTCATAAGCAAACTCGTTTTTGGTGTGGGATCGGTAGAATCAGTGATAGGCTTGTTAAACTCGCCTGAAATCGCGAGTTGGGTTCCGATTTTGCGAGTTTGAGAAGAAATTTTTTTAGGACAAACTAGGTTAGGTTTTTTGAGCTTTCGTTGAATCGATTCACTCACTACTTTCGTTCTCACTGTTCATCTCCTTTCTCGCGCTCTTGCCGTTAATCTCATCGTTCGATCTCACCTCTGTCGCGCCGTCGATCATCAGGTTCGCCCTCTATCCTGTCGTCGATCTCACCCTCTGTCACACCTTCCTTGTCGTCGTTCGATCTTGCCTTTGTTCGCACCGTTCATGTCGTCGCCGTCGATCTCGCTGTCGCAGTCTATCTCGCCATCGTCGTCTCTAACCGTCAATCTCAGCTGTAGAGCTCACGGGTTGCATAAGTGTAAACCCTCTGCCACTTATACTGTTGGTGATGTTTAAATTGATTTCATGTTTTATTACCAAAGCATTTTACAGCACAATATTAATGGGTTTCATTTTATAGCACCGCCCATTCATTTTATTTTTCAAAAATAAAATGTTGCACACTAGACTGTTGAACAACCCTTGATGCTACAATATTTTAAGCTGTTCGGCATTTTATTTTTTATATTTGTAGTGAAAAAGTTTATCTTATTATGTATGGAAACGCATCAAACTCGATAGAAGTTAATCCAAGTGCATCTTCAACAATTAAAAGTAGAAGTAAAAATATTCTGGAAAAATGATGATGGAGATGATGATGCCATTGTTAGAGGATTATATATAGAGACTTTAATATTTCAATTTATGTTTTACAATAATAATATTTCTATGACTTAAGATTGAAACTGTAAAATAATTCTGGAGGGCTTAATTGATCCCTCTCACAATCTTCTATTTATAAGAATAAATTGATACACAAGTACATGATAAATAGGGTAACCCTAGACACAATATAATCATGATAAATAGGGTAATCCTAGACACAATATAATCATGATAAATAGGGTAACCCTTGACACACTATAATGATGATAAAATAGGATAAATATCCTAACACTCCCCTCAAGCTGGAGCATACAAATTGTATGTACCAAGCTTGGAACAAATAAACTCAATCCGAGGACCCTTTAATGACTTGGTCAATACATCTGCGAGTTGATCGTTTGACCCAATAAACTCAGTACATATTTCTTTGGTCAACAACTTTTCACGAACAAAATGACAATCAATTTCTATATGTTTAGTCCTCTCGTGAAACACTGGATTTGATGCAATGTGGAGAGCAGCTTGATTGTCGCAATACATCTTCATAGTATGGATGTCACAAAATTTAACCTCTTGAAGGAATTGTTTCACCCATATAAGTTCACATGTTAGTGATGCCATTGCCCTATACTCGGCTTCCGCGGTTGATCGAGCTACTACATTCTGTTTCTTACTTTTCCATGAAATAATGTTTCCTCCCAAAAAAACACAATATCCATTTGCAAGGGTTATGAAATGAGGTTTTTCTCGAAAGGAAATAAATGAGAACAAAGAGGTATTACCAGAAATGTGATCAGAAGCACCTGAGTCAATTACCCATGAATTTTAACCTTCCATAGATTGAGAAACGCAGGCTGTTGATGTATTGGGAGATTGAGATGGTTGTGCCAAGCTGTTAGATTTTAACCTTAAATACTCTTGATATTCATCCTCAGAAAACATAGAAGTAGAAGTTTCAGTCTTCGAAATATTGACGGTTTTGGAAGGGAAACCATGTAAGGAGTAGCAATTCTCTTGAGTATGACCCATCCTTTTACAGTATGTGCATTGAGGACGTCCCCGACCTCCTCGTCCTCCTCCTCTAGTGCCACGTCCTCCTCTTCCTCGTGTGGCAACCATGACAGATGGTTCCACTAGTTCATGCGCTTCTTGAGTTTGAGGTACCGGGACACGCAGAAGGCGAGTGGTCAATGTTTCCATAGAGGGGACCTCATGACTAGTTAGAAGTTGATCTCTGAGATGATCAAAATCGGGATGTAGGGCACGAAGGATCAACACCATGTAAAATTTGTCTAGTTTCTTTTTGATATCCTCTAATGGATCTACCTCCAAAAACATCCTAAGTTCTTCGACAGGAGATTGGGCTTCAGCCATGAAGGACACCATATCATGGTCTGCCATTTTAAGAGATGCAAGCTTGTTCGTAGTGTTATAGAGACGTTGAATATCGTTGCCATAAATGCTTTGGGCTTTCTTCCAAAAGGAGTGACAAGTTTTGAAAGCCCTCAAAGATACAAGAAGTTTAGGTTCCACTGATTGCCGTAACAGGGCACACAACTGGAAATCTGCTTGTTTCCACTGATCAGCTTTTTCAGTAGGCACATGGCTTCCATCTCGCTCAAGGTGGTCATAATGCCCTTGGCCAAGGAACCACATTTCAACGGCAGCAGACCATGATAGATAATTTTTTCCATTTAGCTTCTCGGAGGTAATTGATGGACTTCCAGAGAAGGAAAGAGTACTGCCAGACGCCATTTCTGAAGAAGACGAATAATACTAGCGAGGAACAAGAAAACCCTAAGGGTTTAGACGAAGGAAACTGTGATAGTGATGGACGACGGTGGCCGGCGGCGGGCGACGAAGAACTGTGGCGCCGGACAAATATATATTACGAGACAGAAACAAGAGCGGGATCGACCCGCTCTGACACCAACTTAAGATTGAAACTGTAAAATAATTCTGGAGGGCTTAATTGATCCCTCTCACAATCTTCTATTTATAAGAATAAATTGATACACAAGTACATGATAAATAGGGTAACCCTAGACACAATATAATCATGATAAATAGGGTAATCCTAGACACAATATAATCATGATAAATAGGGTAACCCTTGACACACTATAATGATGATAAAATAGGATAAATATCCTAACACTACGAAAAACATTTCTTTAAATTTATATTTTTTTTCATGTAAAGTAAACTCTCACGAGTTTACGATTCGAGTTTATTGGACTCTCACGAGTTTACGTAAACTCTCGAGTTTGACAACCTTGGATATGATTATTGCAGGAGATGATGAAACAGAAAAATTGGCATTAAAAGATAAATTGGCAGCTCAATTTGAAATGAAAGACCTAGGAAAACTCAAATATTTTCTTGGAATAGAGGTTGTCTACTCCAAGAACAGAATTTTCATCTCCCAAAGGAAATATGTACTTGATCTCCTCAAAGAAACAGGAAAGCTGGGATGTAGAACCTCAACAGTTCCTATAGAACAGAATCACAAAATTGGAAGTGAAGAAAGTGTTCCTGTAGAGAAGGCCCAATATCAGAGATTGGTAGGAAAATTGATTTCTCTATCACACACAAGACCAGACATTGCTTATGCAGTTAGTGTAGTGAGCCATTTTATGCATGATCCAAGAGAGAGACACATGCAAGCAGTTGACAAAATTCTCCAATACTTGAAGTCAAGTCCAGGAAAGGGACTATTATTCAAAAGGGAAGACACATTTACTATGAAGATATATATTAATGCTGACTATGCAAGTTCTATTACTGACAGAAAATCTACTTCTGGGTATTGTGTGTTTCTTGGAGATAGTCTGGTAACATGGAGAAGCAAAAAGCAAGATAGAGTATTTGGTTCTAGTGCAGAAGCTGAATTTCGAGCTCTTGCTCAAGGAATGTGTGAAGGACTCTGGATGAAAATCATTTTGGATGATCTTAAAGTCAAAGTGGAGAACCCAATGCAACTACACTGTGACAATAAGTCTGCCATGAGCATAACCCATAATCCAGTACAGCATGACAGAACCAAACACATTGAGATTGACATACATTTCATCAAAGATAATCTTAACAGAGGCTTTGTGATTACAACTCATGTTCCTATAGAACTTCAAATAGCAGATATTTTTACAAAAGGGCTTCCTCTGAGTAGATTTCAAGATCTTGTAGGCAAATTGAGAATGATTAATATTCATTTATCAACTTGTGGGGGAGTGTTGTAATTAGAGAAGATATCTTTAGAATCTTTCTAATTAGAGAAAATAGATATATAATCTTCTATTTTATTTTGTTTACCTAGTTTCCCTATTTCCTTTTTAGGAGAATTAGATTGTTATAAATAGAGGATATGAGAATGTATTTTTTATGATTCAGAATATAATAAAATCAGTCCGTTTTTTCAACTCTTTGGTCATAGAGTTTAATGGTAATGATTTTTTTATTTTATGCTATTTTCTGTCTGAAATGTTGCCCAACAACAATAGTAGGAGAAACATGAGTGAATGTTTCAATATATCTGGATGTTGTAGAACTTTGATCCAGATATGACAATAGGTTGAAACTTACTCGGGAAATTTCTGTACATTAAATATTTTTATTATTCTGAAATTTTATGATGATATAAAACTTGTTGGAAGTCTCATATTGACTAGAGCTAAGGCCAATTCAGAGTATATAAATTGGTGCAAACCTCATGTAATAAGTTAGTTTTGTAGGTTTGAGTTAAGTTTAAAGTTCACTTCTTAAACAATATTATCGATTGAACACTTGTCCGAGGAATTTAGGAAACGTAGTTCACAAATTGCTGTAGCAATATTTATTCTTAGTTGTATTGGCTAAACACTGATCTATGGCATTTCTATCTCCCATTTTTTTCATGATTGGTTTCTGTGCCATCATTGTACCATTTTATTCTATTCTGTCTGTATTCTTCTATTCTTTAGTTGTTCCTGAAATTGAGTTCTATATCCACTGTAATTGTAATTGTAATTGTTGTATTTTTGTATTTGATGCTTAAAATTCACTTTGCTAGTTGTGTGGTCAATAGATTTTTCTGAATTATGAGGATATTCTAAGGAGGAACCAATACTATTTACAAGATAAAGGAAAACTAAAGGATGCTCTTTCTGGGTTGGTTCGCTGCTTGTCACTCCTTCCATGGAATAAAGCACAAACTGATTTGCCGAATAAGGTATTTTATTTCCATTTAGCTGTTAAGGCTTCATTATATGTATAAAAAGTACAAGTATAGATGCTCTATTCATTTTTTTTTTAATTTAAGCTTTGGTATTTTTATGTATAAACCACTCCAATTTTATTTTAGCAATTTTTTTTTCATTCCATTTATACTCTGTTGTGCTTAAATTTGACGAATATATGCATCTGGAACCCATAGCTTTATCTCAGAATTCATTTTGTATTTTATAATTTGCACAGATTCTAACACGTTACCATCTGGATAAGTACATATCTATGAGTTATAATTTATGATCTAAACTTTTTGCTTTTCAGTCCTGGTCTCACTGCGGTTAATGCTAATTTTATTTTATCTTTTTTGCTCAACAATTTTTTCTAAAATGTTCTATTTTTAATAGGATGATACTGGCCGAAGGGTATTGTTTGCCTATGATGATGAAATGTCTATGAACTCAAATGGTATGATAACTTAAAAATTCAATTTTTAAAGCACATAACTAAGTGAATGTCGTTGATTGAAATTGCATAATTCTAAAAGCTTTGTCAAGCTTTTTATGTTTCTCACTGATTGTTTGACTGTCCCATTTTATACTTTATCTGTTTGTGTAGGTTTTTCTAATATCGTAAAGAGTTTGAAGGATCTAGTTCCACCATTAATGAATATTTTTCTGGAATTTATTCCATTCATTCATTCGATGGAAAGTCTGGAAGGGAAGTTTTTTTCTTGTATGGCATCCATTCTGCATAGCATAGATCTTATAGTTAGGTCTATTGCTCATGGGAGTGACAAGAAATCAGAATATCCAAGTTCTCAAGGTGGACCTGATGTGGCTGATGTTACAATCTCTTCTGCACTCTTGAAGAAATTATTTCCTCGTTTTCCACTCAATCCCACTGATCATCTTTCAGCAAGGGTATGTGTTTGTTTTTAACCGTTTAGTGGGGACTGGTGAGTAGAAACTAATTGTAAAATTGTCGTCTAAAGAGGATATGGAACTATTCGCATTAGCTATTATCCTCTTTGATAACCCGATCAACATAAATTTGATTTGCTAAGTTGATTATTTTGCTACTGTTTGGTTGATGTCTGTAAAAAAGAATTTTATAAGATAACATTAAGTACCCAGAAGGAGGAGGCATAGCTCTCAGTCTTCTTTGCCACCTGCCAAGGAGGTTTCCTTGACAAAAGTCATGTTCTTTTTCTAATTAGTTCCAAGGAGGATATATAGTTCTCATTTTTATGTTCCCTTTTCTCTCTTAAATATTTTCGTTTCCTCTCTGAGGAGAGGCAATCGTATCATGTATCCATTGAACTGTTAGATTGACCGAATGTGACTTGTGGCAAGGCTTGTCTACTGTTCCAACTCGTATACTTTAAAGAACATACATTTATATCTTAACCAAAAGCTTCTATCAATATTTTGAGTATTAATTGAAGTATTAAATTGCAACCTTTCTTGAGTTGATCTTGATTTGTGTTTGCTTTGGTCACCATCCCTCAAATTTGGTTTGTTTGTAAATGTCCTGTGATTGATTACTCTTTTTCTGTTGTGTTATTGTGATCTGGTTTCATTTGTGAGGTGGAGTAGGGAGCAGCAGGATTGTGATATTCCTCTAATTTCATAAAAATTAATTTTTTTCTTTTTTTCATTGCAGGACTGTGGTAGGTTGCTTGACTTGAACATGGTCATTGCCAAAATATTTTTTGAATTAAATGAATGGATGTGTCTTCCTCCACATTTGTTGGAGAGATTTCTTGAATTTTTTGAAAATGCTCTCCTTGGGAAGGTTTGATAGATATGCTAACATTATCCTTTTGAAGTTTCATTAAGTTGAAAATTGTTGTCATTCTATGGCTGAATTGGGCTGGAATTTTATTATACAGTTCTTCTGGACTACGCAGTCTGCTAAGGCTGTCTGGGAAGAAGAGCATTTAGTTCTACTCCTTCCATTTATTCCAAAAATTGTTTCGCGCGGGGCAGGCGATTGGACATCACGCCTTCTTCAGGTCTGATTTGTTGAATGAATTCTAGTTCATTTTTGTTAGAACATGGATGCCATTAATTTTGGATATTGACTTTGTAATATTTTCTGGCATTTGGTTTCCCACAATAATTACAAAAATTCTGTTTCTAATTGTTCTTTGTCTGATTCTAGAGATTGTGAAAAACATGGTGAAAACAAGATTTTATTAATTCTTGAAAACAATAAACTAGTGTGACTTTATTTTTTGTTATTGTAAGGGAAAATATACTAACTACTGAAACTAGAATAGAAATTGAAAGAGTTCATTTTCTGGTTGTCATCTTGTGCCATGTTTTGTTTATGATGTTTTTTCTATCCTATAGAGGTTTTGATGTTGCTAGATTTGTGACACTTGCAGGCTTTTACCCTGACATTTAGGGAAAGCAAGCCAGGTTCTTTGCTGAAAGCCTGTGTTTCTGCCATTGAAGATGTGTTAACTTACGTGAGTTTGGATTCATCTCCTTTTGAGAACACTATTGAAATGAAATTCTTGATTTTTGGATAATCTCAAGAAAACAATTTATTTCCTTCCTTCGAGATTAATGTGTGTTTTTTTTGTCTTTGGTCCAAATATAGATGGAAGGCATGCATTCCACAGGGACAAGCAATCCACAGTATATAGTTCTTCAAGAGGCTTTACGTGCATGGACTGGAGATCTCCCTCGGTTGCTTATCCAGCTTGGAGATAATCACCTAGCCTGCTCCCAGGTAGTTATTATTTTGATTTGATAAGGAGGACTTTATTTGAAATTCATGGTTGACTGCATTTTGAGAGATTAATTCGCCTTTGCATTGATCTTAAGTCTGCAATTTAATTTGTCCTTTTACCTAAAGCATTTTATGTTCATCATAGGCTTTGATAAGTCTTCTACATCGTATTGGACAGCGTGCTTGGAATCCAGCACTTGTTTGCATGTATAACAACATGCAGCAGTCATTGCAAGATTTTTACTGTACATATCAAGAGGGAGGTAAACATGAACATGATGTTGACATCCGTATTAATAATACAACACCTGTGAGTTATTTTTTGGCTTCTAATTGTTTTGTTTTTTTCACGTTGCAGGACCGATATGTTTTGGTCCTTTTCTCAGGCTTCCTAGAGAATCTCAAGTTCTCGCTTTATGTTCCATTTACTATGTCTCTCATTTGGACCTGCCTATTTTAAAGTCATTAGTCTATTGTTGCCTAAGTAAGCTTCAGGCTCATTTAAAATTTCACTGACACGATTTGTTTTTTTAGTAATTTTGTCTTCATACCTCCTCACTTAACATTTTGCCTACTATCATTTGCATACCTAATGTTGAGCAATTTGATTAATTTAAGGTATTGAAAGGTTTATCATTTAAATTTGTTTGAGGAGAATAAGGTTGCAACCTTTTTCTTCCATTTTGTAATAATTTTTGTTTTAATAAATGTGATAGAAAAAATAGCATAGAAGTTCCACAGCTCTGATTTTTTGTAGGATTTCTTTTGGAAACATCTCGAATGTATGCCTCAGATTCAAGTAATATTTATTTTTGTGAAATTATCTATAAACCACGTAATTATTGTTTCTTAAAAAGTAAGTTATTTTTCTGACTTGACTGCCTTATTTTTCTATTTATTTTATTGCCTATGATAACAATATGGTTTATCTTGTTCAATCATGTAAGATTGATCTGAAAGTTTGGACTTTTCCCCACAAAGTAGTCGTTGAAGTGATAATTCTAAAACTGTGATGTTATTGTGAAATAAGTATACTTTTTGTACAGCATTTTTCCCTCACTTTCTGTACTAACGTTTTTAATGTTCAGTGTAGCCATTGTCTTTTAAGTAGAAGTAGGATTTATATACTAATGATATAAAGCCTGTAAAATTTTCTAGGTTAAAGCTTCTTAACATTAAGTTTTATTTTTTTGTACTATTGCAGGTGATGATCTAGACTCCTATGTCTTATTTGGGATCATAGACGTTCTCCAGTTAGCCTATGAGCGGGGGTGTATAGAAATTGCGGATTACTTGAGTTTTTTCATCACCTTGGTCTCCCGTTTCAAAGTTTCTCCTGGTAGCTTACGAAGATTTATTTGGACTACCTTTTGTGTAACTTTTGATATTATCCATTTCTTGTTTCACTTTTCTAATTATGTGCTTTTGTCCATAATGCTCAGTAGTTGGGATTAGAAAGAACTGGCAGGGGTTGAAATTGGTAATGCAAAACAACATATTCCATGTGATATGACCCAAAAAGAGAATAGGAAAACTGTATAGTATTGATACTGAAATTTGATTAATCAGAGGGGAAGCTTCTCTTCAATAAAGAGTTAGGGAAAAATAGATCAGATCTCCTTACTAAATGTAAATGTAGAAACTGAAATAAGAATAATCCCTTTCCTGGGGAAGAACTCCTTCAATCAGCTAAGCCAGTTATTTTTACCTTAAGAATCCTTATAACTTTCATTCTATTACTGTCCCTCACATAATCATTCTCTCTCCCCCAAGCATGATCCTCACATCTCCCTCTCCAACTCCTTCTGCCTGCAATCCATTCTGTTATACTATTGTTCTCTTGTCTTCCTCTCCTTCCAATTCCATCCCACTCTTACCACTGTTCTTTATTTGTGAACTCCTTAAATGCAAGCCCAGTAATTGATTACCCATCACGAGTAATGGGTTACTATTACATTGCTATCTGTACTCATCCAATTTTGCATTCCTGCCATCTTTATCTTGCTTCTTGGTAACTTGTAAATAACAATATTTATATGGCATTCTTCCCATGCTCTAGCTGGAAAAGTTACTTGATTGAAGAAAATATTTGCTATGTATGCATATCATGTTTGCAGCTTGAGTAATCTTTAGTGATTTAAATTATCTATATTTTTTAATCTTTGTAAACCTACTTTTTGGCAATCTTCATTCACCATAGATTGAGAAATTTTATTTCTTTTAATTTTGCAGAATTTGGTTCCTCTGGTTTTAAGGGTGACCCACTTCGCCAAACTTTAAAGTTAATGACAGATAAGATTTACTCATGCATTCAACAGATGGGTGACAAAGCTATTGTTCTACGATTGATAGAGAGATTGATTATTGATCAGATAGTAAGTTGACACATTTTCTTTTGCATTGCAGTTTTTTCTTTTTACTTTTTCTTATAAGAATGATTTCTCATACGTGTTTGTACCACAGTCACAAAAGCCTTCTTTGGATAATAGATGCTCTCTCCTGAGAATGGTTGTTTCAGTGGATTCGAAGGCCACACTACTTTCTGAACAAAGCATTGCCACTCTAGGCCTTCATCTTTCGGAATATCTGATAGATGTTGTGCAGGTAAGTATGCTTCCAAAAACTGACTAACAAATGATATAAATTTGAACTTTGTTGTTGGCTATTTATCTACTTATTCTTTTGGATACCCCAGATGATGCTTTGTATCAGAATTAGCTAATTGTTTTTTCTATCCTTATCTATTGTTTTTAAAATTTTATGATTGATTGTTATAGTATCTTATATATAAAATAAAAATTTACAACATCCAAAAGAAAATGCAGAACTTAGCTAAATGTGTACAGGCAATTAGTATAATAAAGGCCATGGGGAAATGCTGTCTAAATTATCACTATTTCTGTAATTTATGAGTTTTCTTTTTTTATTTTCTGAAGAAATGGATCTTTATTGTTCTGATATGAATTGATTTTAGTACTTTCATTGATTCTAAATTTCACTTTACCACAGTGTGTTCCAGAAGATGATGGACAAACTTCCTTTCCATTCAGCCTCCGGCGTTATTATGCTGTACCTTGTTTTTTCATGTTGGATCGGTGCCATGAACTTATGAATCTTGTGTTGAAGAAAATGGGATCGGTTATATATGATAGTAGCGTTTTACTAAAATCTGACAAATGTTGTCAAGATGTAAGGAACTGCTTGAATAAGGTGAATGCTGTCACTTCTGCTCTTTCCTTGTTGCACGGGGATCCTCAAATACGACGGATTATGTCTCCATACAAGAAAAATATTGATAACGTCATAGAGCAAGTTATTTCTTTACAGGTAGGTTCTACCCTGATGAACAAGAAAAACTATTGACTGTTAATTATGGAGGTTGCTTTCCATTAGTATAACTTATCTTTTCCATTGGAAGAATCAAAATTATGTGTTTAGTAAAAGTGTTCAGTATTTTTGTGATTGTCTATACTCCACTGTATGGATAGTTACACTTATGCAGTGAGCATAGTTAGTTACAATCTGCACCATATACATATGCTCATTTAGCATGAATCCATGATATGGTATCTCTTTTGTTTTTTTGGCTCCATAAAGTTCAAGTAGACTGTTATTCCACGCCATACCATACCTAGTAAAGCTAATAGATTTGGCTGGGTTGAAATCTGGTAACGGAATATTACTAGTTTCCCAAAGGATGCTTCACTTGTTGTGGCTTTTAACGTTTCAATGTATTTTCAGTTTTTGTTTGCCTTGTTCTTTTTTTATCTGTGGGATGAGGCTATTGTTGTTGATATTGCTCTGTTAACATATCTAGTTCCCAAAATTTTATAATATAATGACTGTTGCTTGATTATATTTTGTTTCTTATGTAGTCATCAGGGGAGATCAGCATGAAAATTGAAGAACATGACATCATGAAACGTGCTCTTGATCAACTAAAGACCTTACGAGATAACTTAAAGTCTTAACGTTTGTCAAGAAGAATGTTCCGGAGGAGTGAGAAATAGCGTGACATGAAGGACTTGGACTGAGCTATGTGGTGGGGGAAATGTTATAAAGCATACTCAGTTTTTGTGAAGTAGGAATATTATTTCTCAACCAAGAATAATGCAGGGTCTCAAGTTTTTTTTTTCACACTATTATTTTATCAGGAGCAGGTAGTTAGGTAAATGAATTCTAAGACATTAAACTAGGTCAATTAATTTAATATATGTATATATGTGTGTGTAGAGGTAAGAGTTTATTTGAAAAACTATAAAAGTCAAATTTTTAATATTAATTATATATAAAGTGAGTTATTATAATCGACCACCATAATCAAAATAAATCTGTTTATTCATGTAAAAAAAACAGCAGATGTGAAGTTAAGAAAATAACAAATTGCACATTTTGAAATTCAAGAAAACAACTTATTTCATTAATTTTTGTTACAAATTTTAAAGCAATGTATCGAGTTGAACTAGTTTTAAGAGAAAGGTTCAAAAGATTTTAAATTTTGAATAATGTTTTCTCTTTGGTCAAGAAAGAAAAATATTGAATCTACTCCTTTTTAAATTCTATATGATAACTGTTGTAATGGATATTAATTTAAATCTGAGCTGGCTCCCATTCATAACTAACATGGTTTTGGTTTTGGATGAAATTTTATATATAAATATAATATAAAAACCGAAAACGTGGGTAACTACAACATGCATAAAATGCGAAAGAAATTGCTTTGGTTTGTGTGTTTGTGGTTGAGAAAGCGAAAGAGAAAGAAAGATGACAGGACCATGGAGGCCACAGTTTGTGTTGTTTGGATCTTCCATTGTTCAGTATAGCTATTATGAAGGTTGGGGAGCTACTCTTTCTCACGTCTATGCCCGTAAGGTATTTTCTTTTTCTTCTTCCTCTTCAAATAGAGTGCACGACCTCTATCAAAATTTCATGCTCAAACTAGTAAATAGAAGTTAATTATATTATACCAGGAATATATATATATATATATATATATATATATATTTACATGTAAAAAATATAATTTTAAAAGAATAAAATATAAATAATTTTATAATAATAAGAATTAAAGAGTTGGGAATTATGTTATTACTTCTATTATAAGAATAAGAACTTGTTGAAAGTGTCAACATTTGACAAGAGATCCTGTAGAATTTGCTTTAAACATTTACTTTAATCAAAATTCAATAGTTTTTCTCTACAATGTAACTTAAAAATGCAATTTTTGAAGCACATAACTAAGTGAATGTAGTTGCTTGAGTTTGCATAATTCTAAAAGCTTTGTCAAGCTTTTTATGTTCTCACTGATTGTTTGACTGTCCCCTTTTATGCTTCATCTGGTTGTGTAGGTTTTTCTAATATCCTAAAGAATTTGAAGAATCTAGTTCCACCATTAATGAATATTTTCCTGGAATTTATTCCATTGATTCATTCTGTGGAAAGTCTTGAAGGGAAGTATTATGCTTATATGGCATACATTCTGCATAGCATATATCTTATAGTTAGGTCTATTGATATTGCTCTGCTGGGGAAGGTTTGATAGATATGCTAACATTATCCTTTTGAAGTTTCATTAAGTTGAAAATTGTGGTCATTCTATGACTGAATTGGGCTGGAATTTTATTATATATACAGTTCTTCTGGGCTATGCAATCTGCTAAGGCTGTATGAGAAGAAGAGCATTCAGTTCTAGTCCTTCCATTTATTCCGAAAATTTTTCACGCGGAACAGGCGATTGGATATCACGCCTTCTACAGGTCTGACCTGTTGAATGAATTCTATTTCATTTTTGTTAGAACGTGGATGCCATTAATTTTGGATATTGAAGTAATTCCATGAGCAAATCCTAAACACTGAACCAACTATGGATGTTGATAATATTATGAGCAAATCGTAAACACTAAACCCATGAATCTAAAACAACTATGGATGTCGTTAATGTTGTGAGCAAATCAAATCAATGAAATGGAACTCATAAGTTCAGAAGATGCAAGTGGTAATGCAGATTTAGCAATGCAGAGCACACATTCATACGGAATTTTTATTACTAGACAACGTCTAAAGAAACAGAAAGATGAGTACATTTTCATGCCAAACCAATCTTGAGATAACTTGATGAACTGTAAAATTCTGGAAGGTTCAACTAAAAACAAACATGAATTGATAGGACTATTTGGTGATGTGAGCAATGAAAGCACCCACTTCATCCATGGACCTATGAATGGCATTTTTAAGCCTCACTGATCTCTCTCGCATCTCATCACCTTCCTTCGTTTCAATCAACCTTCTCACAGCATTCTCAACAACCGAAGCACTAACAACCACATTCCTTTTGGCCCAATCCTTCACAACCAAACCAACCTTGAGCACCTGTGTCATCAGAATAGTGTTTCTTGGCTGGTCAGAATGCACAGGCCATGCTGCTATTGGCTTCCCCATGGTTAGGCTCTCTAAACAAGAGTTCCATCCACAATGACTCATAAACCCTCCTGTTGAAGAGTGGCTCAGAATTTCCAATTGGGGTGCCCAATCCCTCACAACAAGCCCCATGCCCTGAACTCTCTCCTCAAACCCAGTTGGAAGCTCATGCCTTTTTGCCCCATTACAATCAAAGATGTCTTCTTTATCAGCATCTCTCAGCACCCAAATGAACTTTTGCTTGCTTTGTTCCAAGCCTCTTGCAAGCTCTTGGATTTGTTCCTCCTTCAAAGTTGTTGTTGTCCCGAAAGACACGTATATAACTGAATTTGCCTCTTGTTTATCAAGCCACTCCATGCATGAGTGCCTAACTCCTTCTGAATCTTTCTTCTCAACGGCTAAAGACTTGAATGGCCACAAAGCCCAAACCTTCTTGCCACCATTGATACCCTCCACAAACTCAATGTAAGCACCTTCAATTGCCCTGTTTGTGTTGAAGATGATGCCATCACTGAATTCGAGGAACTCACTTTGAGTATTTATGAAGTCCACGAATTGACTTGGTAAGCATCCTTCCAGAGAAGGAATCAGTTCTGGGACATGCAAGCCTTCGGGCCTTCCCATTTCCTCCCAAAAGTGAAGGGAGGAGTAAAAGGCACTCGAGGTGTGAAAAGTGTAGTTCTCAACATTTGGCATGTGTGTAGCATCTTGTGCAACATAGGCCATGAGGGAGTCATGGACGACCACGACCCTTTTGGCTTGAGATGAGAGAGATTGAAGAAGTTCCCGAAAAGGCTCCCTGAGTTGGAAAGTGGCCTCAAAGGAAGGAAGTAGATGAGATGGAAAATCATTGGATTCTGCATTGTCGTTGAGGTTGGGAGGAGGAGAAACAATGGGAGGGACTTCAAAGCGATGGAAATGAATGTTTGAGTTTGAAGTGGAGCTGTGGTAACGAAGTGTGGCCTGACGAATGAGGGTGAGTGTGCCAACAAAATGGACTGCTATGTTGTGTGAATCAATTAGGCGTGCGAGATGGAGAAGTGGGTTGAGATGGCCTTGTGCTGGCAAAGGTAGCAGAATAGCCACCACTTCCTTTTCTGCATGCTCAAGGCCATTATTGCTTTGGCTTTTTCCATTGGAAGCCATTGATGAAGAAGAGTAGAAGCTATAATTGATGTCAACTTTAACTTCTTGGGATTGGTTCCATGGTTCCTACGATGGCATGTGAACTCATTTATATGGTACTTAAGAAGCCACATGTTTGATGCTTCTTCTGTAATGGCACTGTTATTCGGAGGAAAACCCTTTTAATCGTATGTTAAATGGTAAAAAGCGTTTGTCCTTGACGGTGACCTCTCATCATTGTCCCTCTCTCCTCAGTCCATTGTCAGTACTTCCCCTTGGAGCTGGTGCCCATCTTTGTAGCCATTGTCGATGGTTCTGCAACAAGAACAACTCATCTTTGGACGAACCCTTCGAGGTTCATTTCTTTGTGAAAGTTGGTGTTTTTACACTCTTATAATTGATTTTCAACCATTTTTTGCCGTTTTCACCGAGGATTTCTTATAATCAATAATGCTTTGTTCGGTTGGATGCATTTGTGGAAGAGTAACATTCGAGGGTAATTTATTTGTTGTTTTTTCAGTGAATTTGTAAGTAATTGAGAGTGAATTTGAAAGTAAAGTGTGTGAAAATTAATGTAAGATTTGATTGATGTGATTGATTAAAAGAATTTATTTAATTGATAAAAATTGAAGATTATTAAAATATTTCTAGTTATTAAATTAATATAAAATAATAATTATTAATATTGTAATTAATTGTAAAAATGTTTATAAAGAATAAATAATTAATATTAATTATTAAAATTAATTTTAATATTATACAAAAATTGAATTTTATTAAAATGAATTTATTTTTAATTGTTATATTTTTGTAATATTATTTACACTAGCATCAAATAAACATAAGATTAAAAAAACAAAAAAAAACTATCAATATAATTTCGAAAAGAAATATTAAAACAACAAATTTTAGGATTCATGTTGAGTATTCTTCTACTCTTAATTTACTGAATAAAAAACACAAACAGGCAAAAAGGCATAATAAGAACTACTAAATAAAAATCAAGAAAGAAAGTAATGATGTGAAAAAGACCTTGGTGGAGTGGAGAGGGTGAAAGCAGCGTCCCTTGTGAAGAATGAAAGAGAAAATTGAATGAGTGTGGTTGGAGGAGAATGAATGAGAGTAGTGTAGCGTTATAAATACATGTATGGAGAATGAGTGAGGAGACTGGGTACGAATACGATGAGAGGCCTCCACCATTCTCTCTGGTTCCCGAAAACTGAACTGTCATCCACCATCCTCCACCTTCCTCACGGTCACGGTATGCTCCAGCCAAGTTGGAACCAATTTCAAGCTCGTGCAAGCATCCAACCCAATACACAAAAACTTGGTGGAACCGAACACATGGAGGTGTAACTGAATACACCCCTTCACTTCTCAATACAGGAGCTAGCAATGAATAAGTTGGCTGGAACCGAATAATTGGCTAGAACCGAATAACGTAACGAGAGAATTAAATACACCCCTTTCGCTTTTGGTTGCAGGGGCGAAACCGAATACCCCTTCCTGTAACCGAATACGCTGCTTCTGATTTTCATCTTCTTCAAGGAATTTCTTTTGTATGTTTTATTTTTCGGTTGGTATTTTACAAAGCAGCGAGAAGAAGAGAACTTGGACATTCTAAAACTTTTAAAGGTTCTGTACTAAGCTTGTTGTATTCAAATATTTGAAACTTAGGTTTGTTAATGTTTGGTTGTTGCTTCATTTTGCATTAGTTTAGGTTTCAAATTTTGTGGTACTCTTTTATTTTATTTTTATAAAGTTTTCATGTTATAGTACTTACACATGAAAGTATTTCACGTGAAAAAAGGTTGACAGTGATATGTATAATTTTATTATATGTTATAGAAAAAAAAGTTAATAGTTTTTTGGGTTTCTTTATGTGATGTAATAATTTTATCTTTTTAATTTATTTTTTATTGAATATGATAATTAGATCAACTTCCTTCCTCTATGCTTTTTGTTTTTATTTTCTATTAGATCAACGTCACTCCTTCTATGTTTTTAGAATTGGATAATACACAAATAAATAAGATGATGGTTATATTAATAT
The DNA here is from genome assembly GCF_016808095.1 of Vigna angularis. NCBI lineage: Eukaryota > Viridiplantae > Streptophyta > Magnoliopsida > Fabales > Fabaceae > Vigna > Vigna angularis. Next base: position 16,451,205 of record NC_068971.1, read on the forward strand.
ATGACATTTCATCATTTCTAAACTACTTTAAAACTGATTAATACGTTAATTTTTAAAAAGATATATAAAAACCACATTAAATAAAAAATATTAAATTATCACTACAAATATAAAGATTAAAAAAAATGCTATTAAATCTTATAAACACTAGTAAAAATTCATTTTTTAACTCGTCTAATAGGCTTTGGTTTATAGAAAACCGAAGCCTATCAAAACGTAGTGACATGGTTGTAATTAAGTCGAACTTATACGCATCGGTTCCCACTGACCCGAGACATAAATGTCCTATGACCTTGGTTAACAAGACACCCGAAGCCTAAAATGTACACCTGTCCACTTGTAGTAGAAGCTTTTTGGCTGTCAACATCATTAAAGGGAAATACTGTCTCGGTTTCTCTTTTAACCAGTGCCATATTGGGATATTACCTCGGGTTTTAAATAACTGAGATAGTAGCTCTTCTTGAGTTTCTGAACTTAACCTACTGATTGTTCATTTGCGTCGCCCAACAACTTTTTCGCACTCTCCCCTTCTTCCTCTGCAGTTTCGTCCACCATTGCCAATTCTTGCCTCGTTGCGCCGCCCTTATGCTGCTAGTGCTCGTGCCTGCCTCGACATGCCACCACCTCTGCGCTCGTCACCTCCGTTTCTGTTCATGCCCGCGCCTCCTCCTTGCGCCATCGCGCCATTAGTGCCCCGCTGCTGCCTCCGCCACTATTGCCTCCGCTGCTGCTGCCTCCGCCACTACTGCCTCCGATGCTGCTACCTCCGCTGCTGCTGCCTCCACTGCTGCTTCAATCTTGCTGCCTTCAATCTTCCACGGCGGAGGCTCCATCCTCGACGTCGACACCAAAAAAGTCAAGCTTCCCCCTTTTCACTGCGATTCTAGGGTTCAAACCATCCCTTACAGGTTTAGCTTGATTTTGCAGGTTGAAAATTGCTGATGAGGATGAATGGAGGTTGAACAGGGTTGCGCAAAGTGAGGTTGGGGGATTTGCGATCTGCATGGACGCTGGCGGTGGCTACGGCCGTGGTGGTGCGATCTACTGGTTGCCTTTCTGATTGCAGGTTGTGCAAAGGAGATAGAGCTTTCGTAGTGGTTCTGTGGTGGTCTGGTAAAGGTGGTCCGATGAATGGAGTGTTGAAGATTGGTGGAGTCGCGGTAGCGTCCTGGTTCTTCGGTGGTTCTGTGGTGGTTCGAAAATGGTTGCCTTTCTGGTTCCCTCCTTTTTGATCTGCTGTCACGATATTGTGCGACACTCGCGGCGGCGTGCTGGTTCTCTGGCTTGTTTTCTATTTCTTGCAGGTTACCATGGATAGCAGCGTGATTTTGGAGAATGTTGTTGGAGAAGAAGACTTCGCGGGGTGGTCTGTGGTGGTCCGATAAAGGTGGCACAGTTGTTGGGTGGTGGTCCGATGATGTGAGAATGAAGTGTTGAAGATTGGTGGGGACCTTTCTCGAGAGTGAAGATGCCAAACTGCTACCTTCTTACTGACCCACTAGGAGAACTCGAACAGCGTGAGAAACAACTTTTCACAAACAATAGCAAAAAAAAAATAACCACTCTATTGCCTCGGTTCAGAAGGAATCGAGGCGAAAAGTCCTTAAAAAAAAGAAAAAAAAAACCTATTGCTTTGGTTACCTGTGAAACGAAGCAAAATTCTACCCCTTTATGTCTCGATTGTGAACCGAGGCCAAAAACTCACCCTTTTTACTTCGTCTGTATATGTCTCAGTTTAAGAACCGTTGTCTATGGACGAAAATAACCGCTGTCGTTTCCCTTGACTGCATTAGTAAAAAAAACGCATTAGAAGGAATAATGAGGCATTTATTGAGCTAAAAAGAATCTCCAAACCCTTCTCTAATGTTTTCCTTCAACTTCACTGTGCTTAAGTTGTTCAAATCTTACTTATAGAAAGCAATTACTTCTGCACAAACAGTTAACTCAATATCATGTTTAATTTCTCCTAAACCGGCATGCACTCTTATTTTATTCTTACTTTAAGTTTCAAACATTTTCAATTTTAAAATATTATTTCAATGGAAAAACATATTTTAACATCATCAACTAATTTCATAATCCAATTTTTATTAATTAAGAAATACTTGTAATTGGTTATTATTATAATTATTTATTTAAATTTATTATTGTTAATAAATGCATAAACTTAGTGTTAATTAGAAACTTATTATCAAAAGTAATAGTATAAATATATTACTATTGATAAATATATCATAATATTATAAATTTATTGTACCTATTGTGTTTGCTTATTAATAATAATAAATTCAATAATTTATATCAAATTTAAGCATATCATGCTTAATTCAAATTTATATTATTATTATTAATTAATTCTACTTTTTTATGGAGTTTTGTTAACAAAATTACTAAATTTATAACAAGTTTGTTGATTAAAAAGAGCTTGTTTGAAATTTTTTAATCCACGAATTAAATTTTTTATATATTACTTTAATAAAGTAATATTTATGTCGATCTAATGATATCATTTAAAAATATAAAAATATCTTAAGAACTATCGTAAAAAATTCTGTAAAACTAATGAAATATACATTTTATTGATTATGGCAATTGAAACCACAATTCATATAAAATAGCATGAATTTTATTGATAATTTAATTGAAACCATAATTCATATATGAGAGCTAGTTTTGTTTACCAAATGTACAGTAGTAATTTTTATTTTTCACTTTTTCATAATTTACTTTTATAAAATTTCATTTTTGATGGATGTTTTTGGTAGGATAATTGAGAAGATAGATCAACAATAATATCTCAATCAAATTATTTAATAGATTTATATCATTTACAACAAAAAATTTTAAGAAAATAATTTTACAGATATTTTCTTTATGCTGTTCAACTCTTTCTTTTTATCTAATATGAGACTCTTCGACTCATATTTAGATTTTATATTAAGATTTTTTTAAATATATACTAAGAATAAATAAAAATTAGTCCTCTAACAATTCATTAATAAATATAATTATTAATTTAATGATACATTTTTTTTTCAATTTATATTGATATATATTTACATTAATAACATGATATTATTAAAAATTCATGTATAATTTAACTTAATAATTATAATAATTAAATTCATAATTCTTTATATAATAATTTAAATTTAAATTTTAAATTTTATATTGTAAATAAACCTGTACTGCTTTAAATATTGTCGACATAATTTAAAAATAACTAAGTATTATTACATTGTATATTATTTTACAGTTAGTATGTAAGATCCCAAAATATATACTATAATTATATATAAAAGAGTATTCCATATATAATATAATAGAACAGTTAAGACTTCCAGATAAAGAGTTAATCTTCCAGTCATCCAAAAATGGCTATCAAATTTTAATTTTAAATACAATAGAGTATTTAAAAATTACACAAAACAAAATAGATAGCTTCACTAGACTATATAGCTGAGTCATCACCCTTCAAGACCTGCTCCAAAGGCACTTCATCTACCTCTACTCACATCCAATGAATGATCATTCCAAAAGAAAATAAAACACAAACAAGATACAAACACAAGCAGAAGGGTGAGCTAAATATACAAAGATCATACTTATTACAATAACATACATACATGCTTAATTCAAGTAAACTGGATCACTCATCATAACATGTTATACTTTAAACTTGACTTGTCCGGACTTAGAATGATTGTCGAGCTATGGCACGTTGTGCATTTGCGGTAGCTTCTACTGCTTTGCAAAGCCATTGTCAATGGGTTTCACCCTACCACACTCACGAGGTTAGTCCGTTATCACTCACCTTGGGTCATACTGGAAGCACCCAAGACTAGGACCTCCTGCTACTCCTCACGACATGGATCAATCCTCTCTACTTGAGAATGAAAGACCATTGGAGTTTCAGGATAACCCCCAAGACTAAGCTCCTGCATTTATCCTAAACTTACTTGAATCTCAACAAGAGATTTCACTTTGAATAACAATATAGGACACCACCATGTATCCTCTCCTTGAGAATCATGGAATTACGTCAATTAACCATACTTTCACTTTAAACACCATTCATAACTCTTATATTCATACACTTTCACTTTAACAATATACATCAATCATATTTTACATCTCAAAAAACATTGCACTAAGTCCAAACCAAGATAAAGAACTAAAAAGTACATTATACTGATGATCCGCTCAACGCACCTTATTCGCAAGGCAAGACAAGAGTTGCTCGCACACCGACACCTTTCGCTATGCGAATTAACTCATAGAGGTACCAAAATTCTCATACGAATTTTACACACTCGTATATTAGTATGTATTATAATCCATAATGTGGAGACAAGGTAATATAATTGCAATCTTTGAATATGAAATCTTTTCTAATAAACGAATTCTATTAAGCATTGTATAAAAGTACTGTTCTAGCTTGAGTTGCAAATAAATTTTTTTAAAACAAATATTATACATAGTTATAGTATGATAGCTATAATTTTATAACCCGTCAAATAAATTTTGAAATACTATAATTTATAACTTTTATTGCACTAATTTCATATATTAAGGAATTGTGCTTTAATAATCTTAAGGAATCAAATAAGATTGAATTAAAAAGGTACTACTCTCAGAAATTGGTCGGGATCTATGTTCGGATCATGCTTCTTTAATCTTGCAGAAGTGATTGCAAAGCTAAAAATAAAATAAAATAAACTATATATCATTTAATATATTTTGATGGATACCCTAATGATCAATTCTCCCGAATCCAAACAATGTCTTTTTTATTGGATATGCATAAATAATTTAGACGAGTGGTTTCGAAACAGTAAACAATAATTAAAAATAATGTCTCATTCACGTTGATATATATAGAGAAAGTATATACATATATTTTTTTATTACTCATTTTGATCTTTACCATTTTTCACACTGTTAAATATTTTCAATTTTTTGAGAAATATTAATTATTTTATTTTTGAATATTATCGTGTTATTTTAATGTTTATATATCTAACAAATAAAAATAATATATTATTTATCTAATGAAATTATTTTAATTTTTCATTAATACTTTTTGTAAAGACTTAAAAAATGATAATTTAGAGTAACAGTGATATAAAATAATAAGACTCGATTATTTTAATATTAAAATTAAAAGATTTAAATATAAATAGTTTTGTTATAAATGAGTTTCATAATTTTAAAGCATATCAAACTATTTTGGTACTACAGATTTTAATATTTCATGATTGAAGAGTAAGTTTGTTTTCTGCTCCTTTTTTTTGTCTGTTTTGTCTTCTTTTATATGTGAGAATGTTGTGGATGAATGTGACATTTGAGTCTTCTATAAAACTCTCTATTGATTAGTGATTCTAATGGTGTACCTTGATCGTGTTTTCGTTGTTCGTAAGAGTACATAGAGCTTCCTGTGTGTTTGGTCATTTATAAGGTAAGAAAAGCTAAATACCTTATTTATATTGTTTTAGTGCTTTAATAAATATGAATTGGTTTGTTTTAGTTGGATTAAGTTGATCGAGTTATGGAATTGAGTAAATGAACTTGCTTAAATTCGATGTATTATAACATGATCGTTTGAACTTGGTTTGAAATATGTGTATATGAAAAATCTTACTGTGATTACTTGTGAATGTTACCTATTTTGGGGTGCTTGGATTGGGGATATTGATGCTATAACTAGTTGGGATTGATGTTGGATTTTGGTATTATAAAAGGTAAGTTTTAAGTTTGGTTTTGGTTTAAATTATTTTTTTTTGTGACAGATGAGATCCAATGGAAATAGTTTAGTTTGTATTTGTATCATTTAGAACTTGGTTAGCCACTTAGTTTATTGAAATTGGGTCTTTGGGATGGTTATGGTTGTTTGGGTTGTGATGAACTATTGGTTTGGTTCAATGGAGTGAATTATTGATCAAATAAGCTAATTGATATTCAATATAAATGTTTAAAAATGTTTTACAAATAATCACAAAGATAATGATATCAAATTGGGTCATTTGGTTAATACTAGAGTACACTTAGATCAATTTTAGAGTTGTTGGTTCTGGTGTGGCACTTAGGGGTATTAGAGTGGGGCTGAACTTTGCCAAGTGAGACAACCATTAGACCAGGGCGTTGAGTGGCCATTTTGGGCGTTGAGCGTTGTGAAGACAATAAGTTTTCTATGTTCTTGGCATTGATGGGCCCTTTGATAAACTTGTATGTCTTAGGATGGTCAAGTCTAGAGGAAAGGATTATATGTCTTATATGTATTGATTTATCAATGTTATGATGGGTCTATCAAGGAGGGGGTTCACCGGAGAGATACAAACACCAATGAAATCTAAGTCAAACCATATAAGGGATTGACATCACTCTCTACCCAAAACCTTAAGACAATGGGTTAATGGGTCTTTCACCTTTATATAGTGCTATACTTTCTCATTTCTATCTGTCGGTATCAGGACAACCAGTATCGTCGAGTCGCGCAGCGGAATAAAATAAGCGGAAAGTGTGTTACGATCACAACTCAAGTTACGATAGTCCGTTATTTAGAAAATTTATTTTCTTAGAGAAATTTTATCGAACAGTTGGTGTGCGAAAAATATAAAGAGTGTAGGAAGTATAAAAAATCACACACAAAATTTTTATCCTGGTTCGAATCAAAAGATTCTACGTACAGTAGTTAATCACTATAAAAAGTGATTAACGTTTTCACTAAAAATAGTTCAACATATTACAATAGAGTGAAAGAGAATATAATGATAAAACCTTCCTCGAAGAACGAATTGAAAGGGTGTTTCCTTCGGCCAATGAACTGGAAGCGAGCAACCACATTTTCCTTCGACCAATGAACTGGAACAGTGCAGTCAGAATCTTCCTTCGACCAATGAACCGAAAGATAGCAACGTTGCCAACTCGAAGAGAACTGCTCCGACCTTTGACACACAAAGCACGAGCTTCTCCTATTTACGAGATTAGGCAATGCAATGAACCAGCTTTTTAGAACTTCCTTAGTTACACTGTACTCTTAAAAAGCTCAGAGTTCACCCTCTAAGGGTTTTAAAACAACTATATATAGACAACTAGTATGATATTGAAACGACACTTTACAACTGCCAGTGATAATCGATTATTGTTAGTGATAATCGTTTATTAAAGTCCGTTACAGGGTTTTTCAAAATGTGATAATCGATTATCCTGAGAAACAATCGATTATTCTAGGTACTTGTATAGTTCTCATCAAGACCAATGATAATCAATTATTTGAAGTAATAATCGATTATTCCAGAGCGAAATGGTTTTTCAAGAAAGCTCATGATAATCGATAATTCCACAACATAATCGATTATATGCATAACTATCTTAAAGATATGAGATTTCTAAGTTTTACATGTTTGAAATCTTTCCTAATACATTTGCAATCTACAAAAGTGCTTTTAAAACAATTATAACTTGATTCTTCGAGTTTATTTCTTGCAGCATCATCAAAATCATTTATCTTCAAAATACCACAACATAATCGATTATATGCATAACTATCTTAAAGATACGAGATTTCTAAGTTTTACATGTTTGAAATCTTTCCTAATACATTTGCAATCTACAAAAGTGCTTTTAAAACTATTATAACTTGATTCTTCGAGTTTATTTCTTGCAGCATCATCAAAATCATTTATCTTCAAAGTAACAATGCTCCTCATTGGTAACACTATCCAATGTGGGACTTGGACTCACACTTGGATTCCCAACAATCTCTCCCTTAAGGGTGAGTCCCTTCCACATTGGTACACTCCCCCTTCAGTAGAAGCATTCCCAACCAACCACAACCACGAGTAGCCCTTCATATCGCCGTTCATCTTAAATGAGACACGTTTACCTAGAATCCTTTGTCAGGAAAACCTTTCGATATAGGGACCATTGTACTCGTCTAAGCTGGTTACCAAGACAAACCTTCGGCTTTGATACTACTGTTGCGTCTATCAAAGAGAAGGTTCACCGGGAAGACACAAATACCAATGACATATGAATCCAATCATATAAGGGATTGACACCACTCTCTAACCAAAACCTTAAGGCATTGGGTTAATGAGTCTTTCACCTTTATATAGTGCTATACTTTCTCATTTCTATGTAATCTGGGACTTGGACTCATACATTTCCAACATGTTATACATATATTTTTACAAAATTTATATATGATTGTTTTTTATATGTTCTTTCTTGTTTGGAAAGAATTCGTATATTTTTTCTTATTCGGAAATGAAGAATGTTTTCATTGATGAATACATATAAGAGTATTAGAGTTAGATAGTTAAATTTTCTATCTTATTAAATTTTGTAAATCAGTAATATGTTTTATACGTATTTTCTGAGAAAAATATTTTGTATGTGATATCTCGCCTAGTTGTTATATATTATTGAAAACGGAATGTTACACTTTTATATGAATATATTTCATGGTTGAAATTTGGATGGAAGAGTTACAATTTTGTTTAATTTCTTATTTATCTCAAGATTTACTTTATTGTAATTTTTATTTGAGCAAGAGAATTCACATTTCAAAGATAAATAGAGAGGTAAATAATGTATTAATCTTCGAGTTAATTTAATAATTTTTAATTAATATATTGAACTCCACGAGCATCTGCTCCATATCCTAGGAATAATTACATTATAAAATATAAATATTGTGTGCATTGCAATAGACTAAACATTAAAATAAAGGGAACAAAATAAAATAATATAGCTATACTTATATATAAAAATATTCATTATTTTATATACAAAATAAAATACTTATTATAATATATATATATATATATATATATATATATATATATATATTTGAGTTTAATCCATTATTTTAAACTGAAATAGTTATATTAATATTTTCACTTTTTAATTATTTGAATTTAATTATTTTATAAATAATTAATTTATTATTTTATTCATTTAATAATTATTTTTTAAAATTTCAATAATTGTTTATAATAAAATATTTAACAATAAAAATAATATAAATTATATAAATAATTTATTTTATAAAATTTATTTTATAGTTTAATAAAATTTACTTGATTAAATGGAAATAAACACATGCATAACGATCTATGTAAAATTACGTATAAATTCATACAGTGAATAATTATTTGTATTCTAACTAAATAAATAATGAATAATACTAAATTCATTAAAAAGGAGAAAAACTATTAAACTGTTATTTGAGTATATAATAAAATGAGTACTAGTAATATTAGTATTTTATTAAAAATATTTAATGTTGTACTAAATTTAATATTTTTACTAGTTTCAATATGTATCAATGATTATTTTCCTCACGGGATCCATGATGGGACTCAAATAATTTTATATTCACATGTGACGCATCTTAAAGTTATTTATTGTAGGCTTGGACGTATTTTAGTTGTTGACTTTTCTAATATTTTTTTAATGTGATAGGCATAAATAACATATTTTAGTTTTACTAGATCTCACATATTTACACTGCTTTATTGTCAACTAGGAATTATTTAGTTAAAAGAGATTTTAATTGAATATCATATATTAAGTTGAATTTTAAGATGAGGGATTTTAATACAAGGGTGGAGAAGATCCTTTCCTTTACCTGTTTAGTTGAGAAGGATGGAATGTTTAAAAAACATAATTTACTATATCTTTTTAGTTTTAAATTTCAAAATATAAATAAGATTAGTTTTTTTCATACATTTAGATAGTATTTCACCAGGTTTCTTTATAAATGCTTTTAGAAAAAAATGGAATAAACTTCTTTATAAATAAAATTAACTTATGCATAAGTTTAAAATAAAATTTTTCAAAATAATTGTAAAAAATTTAAATAAATCTGTTAACTACTTCTTCCTTTCAAATTCTAATATTAATGGAGAAATAAAAAGTATATTTATAATATATATATATTTATAATATATATATATATATATATATATATATATATATATATATAATATTGATACAATAATCATAATAATAAATATATCTAAACCAAGGATAATCACTGTATTTCTATATTTTCAAGACAAAATATCATCTCAAAAGTCTAATCCAATTCTTACAAAAGTAAGCGCGTAAGTTATCCTTAAATCTGCATTCCTCTACTACTGTAAAACACTTTAACACAAAGAACATAGCTAACAACATAACAAGAATTGTTATAGAAAACAAAATTCAAACCATAACTCTATTTTCCCTCTAACAAACCTAACTATTTCTTTCCCTATAAGCACACTTGTCTCACCCAAGTACTGTCAAATCAATGAGCTCTCTAACTTTAGTTTCGCCTAGCGAGTATATTCTCGCCCAACAACCACCAAGTCAGTAACTCTTTGACTTTGATTTCACCTATGAAGTATATTTTCCCCCAGTGACCACCAAAATTAGTAGTTTTCTGAATTTGGCTTCGTCCAACGAGTATATTCTCCCCCAGCAAGTATGCTTAATTTTGTATAATAATTCTACAGATGTATGCACTTTCAACCGTGCAAGTTCATTCCAACAGCAAACACAGATGCCAAAACATACCAAATTTGAATTACACAACCTTCACTAACTTAAATAATCTCATCTGCAATACTAATTAGACAACATTTCCAAATTTCATCATACAACTCAAAGTAAGCCAAATTAAAACCTAATCTTAGTTCAACCTATCGTATTTCATCAGACAACTCAGACATGCGAGCAAACCATCGTACAACCACACAATTAGCAATTATAATGTATCTATAACTTAAAAACAATACAATTAGTTTGTTGTTGGAACAACACAAAAATGATCAGGACATACCGTTATAATCGTAGGAACTCATATATATGACAAGTGAAAGAAGACTACAACAAATTATAGGAAAAGAACAAGAAAAAGGGTTGAAACTCAATTTATACGAACAAAGAAGCGGATAGGTCCAAATTGAAGAAATCTTAGAGGGAATTCAAAGAACTCTAGAAAAATGGTTTCAGAGAGATTGTGTGTTTTAAAATAATGAAACTCGTTCATAACCAAACTATTTATATTGAAACTTTTTAATATTAAAATAATTGAATCTCACTATTTTTAAATCACTACCACTTCTAAAATGTCATTTTTTAGGTCTTTCGAGTAACTACTACAATAAATCTAGTATTAAGCACGCTCTTTAAATATTAACAGTTGTTTTGGGTTAAGGTAATTCATCTACTTAGGTATCCAAACTTGACGTGTGAACCCTTCTCAATTTTTTATTACCTAATGTCTTAATATGTATTACCAGATCATTAGACATTCATGTTTCATTTTCAAATAGGTGTTTGTCTAGCTACTGCAACTTGTCACCCAATCTCCTGTGTCCAACCTTTGATTTTTTACAAGTCAATCAACATAAAACATATTTAACTACATCTACCTTCATATTGAACCACCATAGTGATTTCTTTAGATTTTGACACACTTTTGTTATACTAAAGATCATCATTTGTCTTCCTCAACTCATCATTTATAAGCACATAGTCTCTATCTTTGAATCTCAACACTCCATTTGAGAAATCGTCATCATACCTAATATATTTGGTACATCTAAAACTAAGATTCTAAAATTGTTTTTCCCAAATCATACCAAGTAAATTTAGCATGTTGCAATCAATGTGATCAAATTTCACTGCTACATCCATACTCACATGACTTTAAAAGACTAGTGTCTTCCTCCTTACTTCTAAATTATTAATTGAGATGCTTACCGAAATATTTTGACGTTCAAAATTGGGATTCAAATTTAACCATAAATATTCGGTCAATGAACCATGATATTGTATCTTATTTATAATTTTTAAAGAAGCTTTTGTAATATTCCTAGATTAAGTGTCTAAATTGTCCCAATATATTATTAATATTTAATCATTTAATTTTTGAAGTAATACACTTAGTTTTTTAAGTGTATATGTTGTACAAATACATTATTAATGCTTAATCATTTAATTGTTTAAATAATGCATATTACTTTAAGGTTGTATTCGTTTGAACAGATTCTACTGTTCATGCAGAATTACGAGCATGGATTGTAGATGAAATTGTTGTTAGTTTTTGATGATTTGAAAGCAATGAATTGCAACGATTTGCGGGATGCAAGCCTTTTTCATCACCCTCTCATATGTAGAGATTTGAAGGGAAACAAAGTGAAATGACATATTTAACCTCATATCATTTCCCAAGATCACTCGTGAAGGTGGTTGAAGAAGTACCGTGGAGGGGGTTGTCAAGGTCTGTGCCTGGAAGAGTTTGTCAAGGTCACTGTCCTGCTTCATGAAACTATGATTTTGACTTTGTTTTTGTTTGAATTTGGTTTTTATTTTAGATGGTGCTGAAATTGTCAATATTCATTATTGTTTTTTGAATTTAATGGAATAGTTTGTTTCTTGTATATATGGGTAAATAAAAATCTCAAAAATAGTTCACTGTTATTGTCTTCTTTTTTGACAAATATTTTTTTCTAACTTTGTTACAAAAACAAATTATTTTAAAGCCGAATAAAACATTTCTTTCAAGCAAATATATCAGACACAGATTTTGATTATCTAGCTGATTTGTTAATTAATTTTTACCATTTTTTTACATTTTAATAATTATTTTAAATTTTTTTACTTTATAAACATATTTATAATTAAATATAACATTAACAATTATCATTTTACATTATTGTTTTTATAACTATAGATATTTTGGTAATCTTCAATTTTTATTAATTAAACAATTTTTTTATCTGTCACATCGGTCAAATCCTACCCTAATTTTCACAAACTTTACTTTTAAATTCACTCTCACTCACCTCCAAATTCACTCAAATAAAGAACAAAAAATTTACCTCAAATTCCCTCAAATCCATTAACTGACTCTCCCCCAAATCATCTTCCCAAAACAAACACACCTTAAGGTATCAAGATGTCAAAATCATTGTTCACCAATATAATCTAGGTCTACCAAAAATCACCGACTCCCAACAATACATAGAATCTTGAGATATAAGAAGTTTGCTTTATTAAAAATCTAAATAATTTTTTATGTCTTTGGCCTACTCGGATTATCATCCAAACTCGAACAACTATTTTATCACCGTTGGGAAAAATTCTTCATTGAATTTCCAATTTATTTTGTAATTTTTGCATGTTTAATCTTAGTTAGTTTGAGGACATAAACCCAAGAGATGCTGAAAAAACAAATTAAATTAGACGATCATAAAATAAATGTAGAACAACAACCGAAACTTACCTCACACTCTTATGCTAGAGATGTAATTTTGTTTTTTGGGATAACTTGGAAAGATTTATCATTTTTTTAAGTATAAATTATTTATGTACTACCTCCCTAGTAGCCGATCGGTCATGAAGATGGAAAGCATGACCAAATCTTCTTGACTGATCGAGTAGTTAGCTAAAGGGATATTGGACGATCAACAGTGGGTCCATGTGAGGTAAATGTCATTAATGACTAATCAACGCGTTTAATAATCATAGTAACAGCAGGAATGCAACATTTATGGATAATTAGCAGATTACAGGGCACAATAATATACAACATTAATGAATGATTAATGGGCTGACCATTTTATGAAGTCTATAAATTAAAGATTAATGACCAAGTTAGACATCTGATTCAATAGTAAAGTTAGCCTGCCATAGTGTAATCCTGACTTGAGCGTCAGAGTGTTTTGTGCAGGTCAACCCCCGATCGGTACCAGGCGAGGAACAACTAGTTCGAAGCGAGGGAAGGAGGAGCGAAATAGTGTTCTCGGTCTACCTTACCGAAACAATTGGCGCCCACCGTGGGGTCGAGGACAACAATTACCCAGTTAAGATCACAAGAATGGCGGGGCAGGCGGATCCAAGGGTGTTGATGCAAGAAATGCAAAGGAGGATGGAGGCAATGCAGACGGAGATTGAGGCGTTAAGGGCAGAACGGGACAGACATAGGGATCAGTCGATCCAACACTTAGTGATCTCTACACAAGTGGGAGACATGGGAAACACGCAAGGGGAGGCGGAAACCATGAAGCGAACAGTGCTGCAGGAAACCAGGGAGGCCGGCGTGATCCAGGGGCTGTCGTTGGTCAAGGAGGACAACCAGATGAAGCTGAGGGGTTGCACCCGTTTACATCGGCTATGAAGGAGGCGCCTATGCCTGAAAATAAAGCGCTTCCTGCAATGGAAAAGTATGATAGATCGACCGACCCAAATGAGCATCTTCGATCCTTCGTCGATGCAATGACTGTTTACTCCACTGATAATCTGGTGTGGCGTAGGGTGTTCTCTTTATCATTGAAGGGAGAAGCCTTAGCTTGGTTTCATTCGTTGGAACCCAGGACGATCGATGGTTTTGGGATGTTGTGCAATTTATTTGGGCAACAGTACTCCTCAAGCAAGCCCCAAGAGCTGACGTATTTGGACCTATTAAAATTGAGGCAAGCAACAGGGGAAACCTTGAGGGACTTCATGGATCGGTTTAATAGGACCGTTCGGCAGGTGAAGGATGTGGGTAGGAAATTTATATTGAATAGCCTCACGCAGGCTTTGCGACCAGGACCTTTGGCAGACAGTTTGTATGCTGAGGAAACGCAGACCATGGTGGAGCTACAAAATAGGGCCAACAAGTTTATACGTGTGGAGGAAATGCGGGCTTATCAACAGGGCCAGAAGAAGAAGTATGCGCGGGTGGTGGGTCGTGATCAAGGACGTAAGGAGGGAAAGCGAGCACGAGAGCAGGATGAAGGGGGAACTTCAAAAGAAGAGAATTCCCTAAAGGACCCCGATACACCCGATATACACCGTTGAGTGCAACAAGAGTGAAGGTGATGGAAGAAGCTTTGCGGGCGGATCTGTTAACCTTGTTACAAGCACCCTCTGCAAGGAATGCTGATAGGCAGAAGCATTGTAAGTATCACCAAAACTTGGGGCATGACACAGAAGACTATGATACACTAAAGGATAAATTAGAGGAGCTGGTAAGAGAGGGCCACCTCAAGAGATACGTGCAGGAGGAAAAGAGCCGGGAGGTGCCAAGGAAGAATCATCCGAGGCAGAATAATCAACAATCAGGTGGTAATGGAAAGCGCTGGGAAGATCGGCGTGGTGGAAGAAAGGAGACTAAGTGATCCTTTAAGGGTCATATCAATACTATATCTGGAGGTTTCGCAGGAGGAGGTGCTACATCGTCAGCCCGAAAGAGGCACTTGAGAAACCTGAGAAGTGTCAATCAAGCAGATGTGAGGCGGAGGTCAATGCCGAGGATTATCTTCTCGGACGAAGATTTTCATGCTCCTGACCCTATTCAAGACGACCCGATGGTAATAACGGCAGTAATAGCCCAGTACACCGGGGCTAAGGTTTTGATAGATCAGGGAAGCTCGGCCAATATTATATTGGAAGACCTTCCAGTAAATGAACCTATCGGAAGATATCATAGTAGCGTTTAGTGAGCAGATTCTTGGTTTTACCGGTGAAAGGGTGGATACGAGGGGGTATATAGATCTCCGAACGAGCTTGGGGACCGAGCGGGAGGCCAAAGACTTAAAGGTCAGATTCTTGTTAGTCGAAGCTAATACCTCATATAATGTCTTGCTAGGTCGGCCTTGCTTGAATGCTTTTGGAGCAATAATGTCTACACCTCATTTGACGTTGAAGTATCCGTCAGACGAAGGAATGATTTGTACGGTTAGGGCAGATAAGAGGATGACGCGGGAATGTTATGTAGCAGGATTAAAGATAGAATAGTGGACACCAAGACCAAGAGTAGGACGCGTAGAAATAACTATGGCAGATCTGGATCCTAGGACGAATACCGAAGATCGTATGGAACCGCTCGGTGAGTTGCAATCATGGAGTCTAGGAGAGAGGGAAGAGCAATTGATAATGCTAATTCTTACCATTATCTAAGCATCATTTTAGTAGCAAAATCAACTCTTCTTTAGCTTATTACTTGCTTAAATCCTCTCTTTTATTTAGTTTTAGTATTTATCTATATTTTGAACTACATTACGTAAATAATACTCTAATCCCTTATTTTTTGATCTATTTTGATGTTAGGAAGATCCTCCATTACATTGAAGAGCCTCGGTGATCCAAGAAGTCATTGATTTAAAAGTCATTTTTGCTTAAGCGAGAATAATTTAGCTTAAGCGAGAATGACTATCTTCTTCAAGAAGTTTATTCTCGCTTAAGCGAGAATAATTTAGCTTAAGCGAGAATTCGGTCAGTATATATACTCACGAGGCAGAAAGAAAAAAGGGTCTTTGGTTCTTTGGAGGTGCGATTTTACGTCTGGAGCTCATGGAGGGCGCGAGGAGCTTGTGGGAACATCTCCTCCTCTTCCTTTGGGTCTCCTTCTTCTTCCATCTTCCATGTTTGTAAGCTTTAGGGTTCTCCATGGAAATGGAGAACCAGATTCATCTTGTTAGGGTTAGATGTAGCCTATGAACTCTTGTGTAATGAATGATTGTTTCGTATTTATAAATTTCTTTTCTATCTATTACTAGTATTCTTGTTTCCGATCTTAAAGCTTGCATGTAATGGGGACGTTCATGACTTGATTTTGGGGTTTCTTTGAGCCAAGGATGGGATATGAAATCTTGAACTGAAACAAGAGTCCTTGTGGGTCATTAAGCCAGGGATGGGATAACATGTTGTCTTAGATCCTAGTTCTTAATGCGGGTTTGCTTGTTAGATTGTCCAAGGGATTGGAGTTTGATAAGGAAAACCTAGGCTCTTTCACCTAAGGGATTAGGGCTAGAGTGTTTTAGTGGATTGACTTTAGTAAATTGATAGAGAGGAGATGAAATTGGTTATACATAAGAGTGCATTGGTGAAAACTAACCTTAGCAATGTCATTTCATACCATTTCTAGTCTTTTCCATTTCCAAGTGCCTTCAATACCAAAGTCCAACCTTGTAATTACTTGTGAATTTATTTTTTTGCACATATTCTTAAATGATGAGTTGTTCTTGAGTCTAGATGAGTTGTTAATCGCACAATTTTCTAGTATTATGAGTCTCTTGGGAAAACGATACCTGGTCTTATCACGGTTTATTACTTGAACGATTTGGTGCACTTGCCAAAGAGATTAACAACAATACACCTCCATCGGAGGGAATCTTGATGACGATCAGAAGGAGGCCATCTGACGAACACTGAAGGATAATAAAGACTTGTTTGCATGGACGACAGCAGATATGCCAAGAATTCATCCCAGCATAATGTCACACAAACTGTCTTTATTAAGAGAAGTCCACGCGGTGGCGAAAAAAAAATGAAGTATAGGGGCGGAAAAAAGGAGGGCTGTGGATGAAGAGGTTAAGAAGCTAATGGAAGCGGGATTCATTCGGGAGGTGAAGTACACCACGTGGCTAGCTAATGTGGTAATGGTTAAAAAGTCAAACGGGCAATGGCGAATGTGCACAGATTTCACCGACCTTAATAAAGCATGCCCGAAAGACGCGTATCCACTTCCTAACATTGATGGATTAGTTGATGGCGCATCGGGATATCGAATTCTTAGTTTGGGTACAATCAAATTCCCATGTACCATCCAGATTGTGGAAAGACGACATTCATCATTGAGCGGTCTAATTATTGCTATGAGGTCATGCCATTCGGTCTCAAAAATGTTGGAGCCACTTACCAGCAATTGATGGATAAAGTCTTCAAACAACAGATTGGGAAATGTATGGAAGTTTACGTTGATGATATGGTTGTAAGAAGCCGAACGGTGGAAGAACATGTGAAGGACTTAGTGGAAGTGTTTGGACAGGTGCGGAGATATGGTATGCGATTGAATCCTACCAAGTGCTCGTTCGGTGTGTCGACAGGAAAGTTCTTGGGTTTCATGCTGACGGAACGGGGGACTGAAGTTAATCCAGAAAAGTGTCAAGCGGTGTTAGAGATGAGAAACCCTCAGAATTTGAAGGAGGCACAAAGGGTGGTGGGACGTCTGACTTCCTTATCCCGGTTTATCCCTAAACTGGCCGAACGGCTAAGGATAATAGTTAAGATAATGAAGAAGGACACTAAAGGACAGTGGAATGATTAGTGCGAAGGCGCATTTGTAAAAGTGAAGCAGATATTAACTAGTCCACCCGTCATGGGGCGACCGGAGAGCGAGCTTGATTTGCAACTTTATTTAGCTACAATTGATGTCATGATCAGTGTTGCACTGGTGCAGGAAACTCCAGAGTTCAAACCAGTTTACTTTGTTAGTAGAATTCTTAAAGACTCAGAACAAGGTATCAGCAGTTGGAGACGGTAGCTTTGGCGGTATTAAACGCAACACGACGCCTGAGGCCTTACTTCCAGGGCCATCAGGTGGTGGTAAGAACCGATCACCCAGTGCAAAAGATCCTGCGAAAACCAGATTTGGGAGGAAGGATAGTTGGTTGGTCTGTTGAGTTATCAGAGTTCAGTTTACGTTATGAACCGCTCGGGTCGGTACGAGGGCAACACTTGGCAGAATTTGCAGCGGAACTTCCAACAGGGGTCGGGAATAACCTAGCGACCTGGAAGATTTTCGTTGACGGATCAGCTAGCAAGAACAGAGGAGGTGCAGGAATTGTCTTGAAGGACCAGACGATGTGGTGATTGAACAATCGTTTATCTTTAGATTTATGATCAAAAGGGGATCCCTGTCGTTCGTCACTCAACACAACTTTCAAGTTCTGGGCTAAAAGGTTGCGTTCCTATATTTATCGTTTGTCATCGGTAAATATTAGCAAATTTTTACTTTTGAATGACGAAGAAAATTGAGACTCGAATCGCGATGAGGATATCAGTTAAAGCTAATGTTGGCTAATATCGAATACAAAATAAGACCAACGTTTTGATCATTCATTGTTAAAGTTTGTACAGGAAATTGTACTAAGTACAGGCCAAAAACTAGGTAAAATCAAAAGTACGACTTGGAAAACGTTCGTGATCACGTGTCGAGGGTCACATCTTCGTCACCCGCAGGCTCGAAAACTAGAGTCTCCTTGGCGATGCTAGGGTTGATGGCAGGCTGGGTTACATTATCATCAGGAAGGGCTAAAGTCACCAGCTGGCCGTCGACCAAGACCTTCATGATGTCGAACCCAGGGTGATTTAGAGGGGTTTCGAAGAAGTAATGACACTGCGCGATGCCCTGATCGAACCCATGAAGACGTTCGTCGCACATGGCACGGGCCAAGTACTCATTTTTCGCAGCAAGTTTCTTCTGATCGACAATCAGGGAGTCCCTCTCTTTCATCAACTCATCATTTTGGGTTGAAGCTTTCTGCAAGTCCAACTTCAAGGTATCATTTTCCCGCTTGAGTTGACGATTGGTATTTTTGGCTTGGGTCAAAGAAGTGGTGGCCTTCGTACAATCATCCTCGGCAATTTTTAGGGTTTCGATCAGACGAAGTAACAGGTTGATGTTTTCCTTTTGGGCAGCTTCTAAATCTTGACGTGCGGTTTCCAATTCTTCAACCATCAAAGATTTGGCTGCACCGGTGAGTTCATAGGCCATATCCAAAGCTTCGCTGGGAGACATCTCCCTAAAGGGTTTCTTCTCATCGGGCTGGAGGTTGTATTGAAGACGCTCAACAATGCTCAAGCTCGGATCGAGGGGACCAGTGCACAGAGGACCCTCTAGTGTCTTCTTCTTGCTTTTCTTATTGGAAGAAACAGATTTCTCCCGAGACATTTTTCTCTTTGCACTACTCTCAGGGTGGACCTCTTCAGGAATGGTAAGAGGAACATTGAAGGGTTGATCAGCAGAAACCTTCGGTGCAGAGTGGACCGATCGGGGAGTGGGATTCTTTAAACCCACAACATTAGGAGAGGATGTGCCTTCTCCAGTTTTCTTCAGCTCTTCTTTCTTGCGGACCATCATTGCTAAGAAAGCCCGATGCTTTTCCATGCCACCGTATAAATCTGAAATAAGAAGAAAAATTTAGATAAGTCAAAGGTGGCTGTAAGGTGTAATGAAAGTCTTATCGAACACTCTAGCACGCAGAGTGTTAGAGCCCAAGAAACCGATGAGCTTGCGAGAGGAGATCTTCCGGGGTAGCTGATCAAACTAGCTGATTACGTCTAGTTCATCAGGGGTCGTTTCAGCCTTAGACCATGAAATCACCTTCTTGGGACTTGATGTCCAATAAAAAGGAAATTTTGGCCGACCGTCCTCAAAGTAAAAACCTGACCAATGGGAGTCCATTACGGCGACCTTAAAAAAATTGGTCTTGAAATCCTTGTATGACGTATTGAACAAAGTGAACAATTGCTTATCCTTCACGGGGGCGAGGGATACCCAGGATTTACTCGCAACGGGTATAGCTCGGAAGAAGTGCAAAAAGGCAGCAGGAGTAGGGGTTAAGATGAGGGCAGAGCAAACCACAGAGAAGACCTGCATGTAAGCCCACCCGTTCGGGTGTAGTTGAATTGGGCATACATTCAAGGCTCGCAGAACGCCCATTTGAAAGTCGAAAAAGGGAAGTCGAACGCCTAAATCCCGAAACAGGGTGACACACATAAAAGACATCTAGATCGTAACCTTCACGCCCGTGGCATGCCCGCTCATTTGCCCTACAAACTACTAGCTTAATGCGCTCAGCATCCCTTATGTTAGATAGCAAGCACACTCGACCCGCCAAAAACTCTATGGAAGCGCTGGTAGTAAAGTAAGGAGCGTGCAAGCCTACCTTGTGGGGAGCCCATTTGTACCCTTTAATAGTAGGAGGAGGGGGTGGCACCGGACCATTCCCGGGTGTTGTCGACCTCTAGCTCCACATCCCCTTCGGAGCCTTTGTTCTCAGATCCAAGAATAGAAGAGCTTACGGAGGACGATGACTGTGCCGCCTCATCAGCGTACCCCAGACCCTCACCGACAACCTCATTGACGGAAAGCGAAGAAGACATAATCACCTTTAAGCAAAGACGATCGAAGAAGAAGAAAAAGAGGACTAAAGATGTGAAAATGACGGGTGGACCTTCCTCGTATTTATAGCCTAGAAAAGCGGTTTCAACGATAAATCTAGGCCTTTCGTTGCTGGTAGATCCAATGCTGGAGAAGAGCTGACCTTTCAAATCCAACTGACACGATTACACGTGTCCTGGTACCAACGGTTACTCTTTACCTAAACCACTTTAAACTTTAAACCCCTTCGCGCCTACTGATAGTCGCTCGGGGCTTGGGGGGCTTAATGTACTACTTCCCCAGTAGCCCATCGGTCATGAAGATGGAGAACATGACCAAATCTTCTGGGCCGATCGAGTCATTAGCTAAAGGGATATTGGACGATCAACAGTGGGTCCAGGTGAGGTAAATGTCATTAATGACTAATCAACGCGTTTAATAATCACAGTAACAGCAGGAATGCGGCATTTATGGATAATTAGCATATTACAGGGCCCAATAATATACAACATTAATGAATGATTAATGGGCTGACCATTTTGTGAAGTCTATAAATATAAGATTAATGACTAGGTTAAACATCTGAATCAATAGTAAAGTTAATCTGCCATAGCGTAATCCTGACTTGAGCGTCAGAGTGTTTTGTGCAGGTCAACCCCCGATCGATACCAGGCGAGGAGCAACCACTTCGAAGCGAGGGAAGGAGGAGCGGAATAGTGTTCTCGGTCTACCTTACCGAAAGAATTTATATAAGAGACCGATTTTTCTTGGATTTCTGACAATTTTTTCCAAAATTAAGTTGAATTTTTATCATATATTTCTATTACAACAGAACATATATGTCTCACTTATTTAATTCAACATAAAGTCTTAATTGTGAGTTCCTAGCAATTTAATTCATGTAAGAGTGTGATATCTTTTAGATTCCTAACAGGTTTTCTAAAACTGAGTTGAAATTTACCATATATTTCTACCACAATAGACTTATTTAAATCAATATTACTTTTAACATAACACATTAATCTTAAGTTTGACAGGGATTTTAGCAATTTTAACAAATTAAAATACATTATATTTGGATTACATATTAATAAATTTCTTTTATTTGTTAAATAGTTTATTTGGATGAAATAATTAAAATATTTTATATTTTAATTTTTTTATTTGGATAAAATAAGTTCTATTTTAAAAATATTTGGATAACTCACCTCTATCCTTAATCTAAGTTTACTTAACATGGCTTTCAAACCAAGACGACTTATCCTAGTCTTTAGTCATTGTGAACTCATCCCAACCTTCGGTTAAGCCAACTCACCTTAACCTTCGGTCTAGGCAGACTCCTGTGACCTTTAGTCAAGACCAAATCGTCTCAACCTTAGGAATGGGTTAACTCATTTCAACCTTCAGTCAAAATGGACTCCTCCCAACCTTTGACTTGGACTGACTCATCTAAATCATCGGCTTAAGACTACTCATATCAACCTTTGACTCGGTCAACTTGTCTTAACCTTTGGCCATGACTAACTTAGCTCGTCATTCATCCAATTCGAACTTCGCCCTACGATGAATTTACTTAACCTTCAACCTACGTCAATTCCTCATAACCTTCATTCTGACTAACTCACTTCCACCTATGGTCCAGGCGACTCTTCTCAACCTTTAACTTAGACAAAGTCATCTCGACCTTTGGTCCGGACTAACTTGTCTTAACCTATGACACAAGTTGACTCGTCATGACTTTTGCCTAGTCTGAATTAGGTCAATCTCTGTATGAGCCACCTTAACTCAACTTTCAATTCAGCTCGACTTAACTCAACCTTCAGTCTGGATCGGCTCGGATCAACCTTTGGTTTGGGTTAACTCAACTCGACTTGACATTTTACCCAGACTGGCATAGCTCAAACTTTGTAATGGGCAGACTTAACTCAGCCTACAGCTCGAGTCAATTCAGTTCGATCTACAATCCCGATCGACTCGACTCAGCTCAACCTTCAACATGAACAAATTTGTCTCGTCTTTCGACCTTGCTGACTTAACTCGACTAAATGCTTCAGCCAATTCAGCTCAACCTTTAACTTAACTCACATATTTCAACGTTCAATTCAACTAACTAGTCTCACCTTTAATCAAATTAACTCAACTTGACCTTCAAGTTGATCAATACATCTTGACCTTCAGATGGATCGACCTAGATCTTCGAGTTCAAATCTAATTATTTAAATTTAGATTGGATTTTAGATTACAATTTTAAATTCTCATGTTCACTCTAGAACTAAAAAAATCATAAGTAATAAATCAAGATCCCATAATCAAGATCCCATCTTTGATGATATTCACCAAGAAAAAGAATAAGACAAAAAAGTACCTTGGGAGTCGACGAGGAAGTACAGCTACCCAGCCATCTTCACCACAAAAATCACATTCAACCAAATTCAACAAACTCTTACCTAATTAATTGTGCCTCAATAATGGCTCTCACACACAACCAAGAAATAGAATATGGTTTTGACATATTACCTAAGTTAGAGTTATCACACGGAATATTTGTATTTAATATTGCTAATGATATTTGATTTTTATCAAGAATTAAATATAGTCTTTCATTGGCCAATCTTCTTTTTATTCTCCTTTTCTTACACATAAATATAAGAGAGATCACATTATGTATACTTTTATTATTGCATAATTAATGAAATTATAAAAAAAAGTCCCAATATGATTTTATTTATAATTTGTGAACCTAAACTTTAAATTCTTAATTTTATATCGGTTATTATATCTTCACACTCAATTTTTTTACGGTCTTTATTATTAATTTCTTCTTACAAATACAAGTATAATTTTGTAATGATCATATTACACTTAAAAATAAGTTGTCAATGTCAAAATACCAAAACATCATTTCTCTTATGGTAAATTTTATTTAAATTGATCAACAATAATAAATTTATCAAATCATTTAAATTTAATATATTTTTAGAAAAATATGTTGCCCCAATTTTGAATCGTAAACGAAATTTTAAACAATTTTATATTAGTAAAAGAAATTGTAAAGATGACTTGAATTAAATGAATTTTAAGTTTTGAAAAAAGAAAGATTCCAATTAAAAACATTAAAATTTAACAAAAATTATATGGATATATATAATTTGATCAATTTTCCCTTACACACGTACACTTGGAATAAATTTAAAATTTTCTGAAGTTTAGAAATACTTTATGATAATAAATTTGAGACATATAATTCTATTTTTTTTTACGTAGTTTCATACACTAACATTCTTAGCATTTAAAATCTAGTGTGGGATACAATATAATATGCCTTGTAGCACAAAAGTTTACATCAGTTTATTAACCATCGATGTATAAGCTAGCTTAACTGGCATTTCTGTATCAATGTCAGAGAAATTATATATTGAAGTCACATATCTTAAATTACTATTTATGTTAAGAATTTAAATATCACTTAAAAAATTTACATAATAAGAAAGTTGAAAGTAATATAAGATAAAGAAAAACGTAAATTATGAGTGTTAAAATATTTTGTTAGGATTATGTGAAATGTGTTGAGAAAAAAATAGTGGAAGAAATATATGTGATATGATGATAGATACTTGAGTGGTTGTGTAGTTGGTAAAAGAGCATAGGCTTTGATAGATTAGATTGAAGACACACAACTTTATTTAAGGCCACTTATTAAAGAACAGAGCAAAAATTGAAGCAACAGTTTATTACATGCATAGACTGAGAAAGCACGGAGAAGTCCACCTCCATTTTCTGATGGTACACAAGGAAACTATCATGGCACTTTTATTTGAAGGCTTCTGCAAACAATTCACTAAATTAGGATACACAGTTCTAATCCCAGTAGTCGTTGTCAGGGAGGACCCAGTTCGAAAGATTATTATATGGTCTTCCATCATCAAAAAATGGATCGTACGGTGAATCTTCGTCAAACTCATTTTTCATCGATTTCCAATACAGACTAGGCTTCCAATCTGCCTCTTTCAGAACCTTCAATACCTCTTTGAACACAACCTTGTTTCCCACAGGTGACAGATGAATTCCATCGCTGAAAACCAAAACAATTCTTCTTCATCATCATCATCATCATCATCATCAACACCACAAAATCCATTTTTTCAATGAGACTATACTTACATAAAACAAGCCTCTTGCCATTTTTCCACTTTCTGAAGAGCAGTCCATAGATCAACGGCCTTGATATTCATATCCTGACACAGTTCCAAACATGCCTCTGAATACACTCGACAAGTTTCGTTCGTCCTCGATGGTTTCCCATTGCTGTTTCACTCCAACAATTAGTCCAATTCTAACTACCACCATTGCAACTTATAATCATAAAGTAAAATTTGAATCACCTTCTTGCGAATTGTATGTTAAGCGCTACATCGTCGATGGGAGGAGCACTCAGTACAATAATGCGAGTAGTGTCTGAGAGGCTCTGCAATCGTTCATAAATAATGGGTCAAGCTTTTGCAGGGACACGAGAATAACAAGAAAAGGGTAGAAATAAAAAACCTGGAGATGGTTAATGATCTTTTTCATATTCTCGACATATTCTTCGAGAGGCACAGAAGTACCGAATCCTGTTGGGTCAGGAAACGAAGAATCATTGCCTCCAAAGTAGACGATGACCAATGAAGGTTGTACACGGGCATCCTGAATTCAACGAGTTCACACAGTCTTAGCAAGGATCAGAGTAATCAATACCAAAGCAATTTTCTAAGTACAGTGAACAAAAGGGAGATTCTGTATTGAACAGAAGCAGTGGAAAGATGAATACCTTGGGAAAAACTTTGTCCAGAACCTGCAGAGCACGCCTTGTATTCCAACCGGCGTATCCTCGGTTGATTATATCAGCCTGTGTCAAAAGGGGTTGTTAAAACGAGGAAGGTTACGTAAAAGTGATTTTCATTACATAAGAAAAGGTGACAACCATACAAGTAAGAAACTTTCTGAGAAGGTTTGAACTGAACTCAAAATCCTTTCTCCAACATGCATCAGATACTCTTGCATATGTTGTTTTGAGAAGAAGAAGAAGAACAAGAAGAAGAAAACGTACCTTGCGAGCGTACAAGTGAGCAAGAGTAGCAGCCCAACCTTCACCGAAGAAACCAAATTGAACAATGGAAGAACCGAAGAGAACAAACTGAGGCCTCGAGGTTCCTGACATTATTCGAGTTCCTCTCTGTTTGTTTCTCTGTTTTTTTCCTTGAACGCTGAATATACACTGAGATACGTTGGACTAGAATATATGTATTGACTTCATCACCTACCTACTACCTACCTCCCGATCCTCCAGTCTTTTTTATTTAATCTTTTCCCCTTTTTTTAGGAGAAAATTCAGCTCAATTATTGGTTCCTTCACTGTCTCCACTTATTATTTTAATCTCAATTAATTTCTATACTATGTCTACGCAAGTTTTTATTTATCTAAACAATTAATCATATATCATGTGGTAAAATTTTACCCAATAATTTTCCACAAATTGAAGTATACAAATTCAATTTGAAATGTTTATTGTCTATTTCGTATCTGTCTTTGTCTTATTCTGTCCACGCTGGTACCAAAATATCACATCAAAAATTGAAAAAAAAAATGCATAAACAACAACTATTACTTCTTCATCAAAGGCCCTTTTTAGTTGTTCTTTGTGTAGCCTTAAAGTGAAATAGTTATGTAAAGAGACCTTTTGTGTGCATGTGGAGAGGGGTTTCCGTAAGAGACAAAAAACCATTGACAAGGTAACTTAACTTGTTCAAGGTAACTAAGATTCAGGTTCTTTTTTTATGGCCATGAATTGGATTTGGTTCGGACGTGCTTTTCAATTATTGAATCAAGAGACTTGCTTTTTAGTAGATTCAATATTACATGTCATACAACGGAATGCATTATTATAAACTCACACATCTTTTCAACGTAATTCACAATCTCTGTATCACAATATAATTTTGTCTCTTTATTTTATTCAATTCATTCACACTCTAAAATAGAAATCTTTAGTCTTTTATTTTATAAAACTATGTGCTTTTAATATTTTGATTGTGTACACATTTTATCTATTGTATTTCAGTTTAAAACTAAACTATAAATTTGACGTCTTTTTTGTTTTTTTATGTTTTATTCATTATTTATGCAGTATAATTTTTGAAAGCAATGTTTTAAAAATGTGACGTCTTTTCAGCCCATACACGTTTTTTACGAGGGTAGCAGGTACCTAACCTTCATACAATAATAGTAGTACCCATGTTAGGTTTGATAATAACTACTGGTATATTCTCGACCCATTTACAACTATTTGATAACTACTCATATTATATACATATAAATATATTGTTTTACTCAAATATTTATATTTATATAAACAAAGCTATATAGTTGTATATTTAGTAAGAATTATCGAACTAACATCTTTTTTTAAACCATTCTTATACCTAATCCGATTCAATCTAAAAATTAGATCCAATCCCACTAATCATGTTTAGTTTAAGAGAATCTTTTACTAGTTAGGGTTTAAGAAATTAAAATTTCCGAATAATACCTTGCAAGGTTTAATCCATTTTAGTAATGCATTTTTATAAATATTATTTAATAAATAATATTTTGTATAATATACTATTATATTTAAGATTATATGGCTTTTTTGGACTCAATTCTTTTTTTTTTCTTGAAAAATGTTTTAGTAGGTTAAGAGATGAGAATTTTAAATTATGCATCTTTTGTCTTGAAATATTTAGATGATGTATAATTTATGGATGTAGAGAAACAAGCCCTTGTATGGGATGTTAATATTCTGATATGAATTCTCAGTAAAATTAAAGTTAATTACTACTTGTTCACTTTAGACTTGTTGAGTATTCGTTAAGTAACAAGTTTTAATGAGTTGTAGGTGATAATTGGGTGGAATAGGTAGGCATTTAATAATTTCAAGATTAAAGTAAAAATTCATTTATCTTCAAAATAAAAGTTTCTCCTAATCTTCATCTTTGTATTTAATAGATTTAATTTTTTTTTCTTGTTTCTTTCACATCTAACTCATACCTATACTCTATTAATTATTTTATTTTTTAAAATATTAATTAAATATGTTATTTACAAATAATAATCGAAAAATCTTATACTATTAAATATAAAAAAATTGTATATTTTATTTTTTTAGTATGTAATATCAAGATAAAATTATAATTATAAAAATAGCAAATAAGAATATCAGATAAAAATTGAATAAAAATTAAATAATTATAAAAAAATTAAGCAAATAAAATATGTCTTATAGATAAATTATGAAACTAAGTATTAAAAAAAAGTTAATATAAGTATTGATTACATAATAAATTAAATATGTTTTATTAATTTAAAACATATAGTGACAAATAGTAAGATGAATTTCGTAATAAAAACATAATATGTCTCAATTTTCATACTTAATTTAAAAAAATCAAATATTATTTACACTCATATCTATACTTAGTTAATATACAGATTTTTTATTAAAATTAAAATATATTGAACAATATTTATGAAAATGGATTCATTTATCATTTTTATCCAAAAGAATATATATATTTTTTTCCTACAAAGGATCAATGTAATAGAAATAACTATTTTTTTCCTACAAAGGATCAATGTTATAACCTTAAATCCTACGTGGTTAAAGTGAACAACAGACTCTTTTAACTTACCCAAAAAAGGTTAAATATATTTAAAAGGCTTAAAATAGAATTTCTCACAATAAAAAGCACAACAACATTTTAATGACTAAATATAGTATTTATAGAAATAAATATAAGAGTAGAATATTCTAGAGTTATCAATACGTGTCATATAAAAAAATGATAAAATGTAAATAACATTTATAAAGATGAAAAGTTGTTCTTTCTTTCCCTCTTTAAATTATACTCCAAATGTACCATTTGAAAATAGGCAAACAAGTGGGCCTCCTGCAATATGGAAATTTGCAGTTCAAGAAATGTTAGACTTATTGCGAGTAGTTGCGGCAGCAATAACCCATGTTACCAGCCGGTGTAACAGATCTGATTTCAGTTCATCCTTTTACGACTATATAATCTATTTTATATACTTCATTAACCAAATCAAGTCACATGACCCACACATGCTTCCATCATATCATTTTTATTCAACTCCAAATCTCTACCATTCCCACCATTCAACCATGTGGATATTAAAATATTAATACATTCAGATTAAATATATCTTTTAATGTTAAATTTTATATCAAATTATTTTTTTTTCCAAATTTTAATGTTGATGAATTTTAAAAATAAATAAATATAAATCTTTTAATTAATTAAATTAAATTTTTTATATGTCAAAGTCAAATAACGTTTGAATTAATATAAGTTGTATAGACCGTTTCATATGTTTTAACTAATGTCAGTTTGGAAAATCATTTAATATATATAAAAAAATTTATTTAATATATATAAAAAAAACTTGTGTTCATTGAATTAAAATAATTATATTTATTAACTTTTTAATTTAAAAAATTAAATTTAACAAAATTTAAAATATAAGTAAATTTTAATTTTACGTCAAACTTAAAACTTAAATGTATTAACATTTAAAAAATCCTTCAAGATTTTTAGTTAATTTTAAATAATAAAAAAGGGGATGCCCAATCCCAATGCAAATTCTATTTAACACTTGATTGTACGATAAAAGTTTAATTTTACCTCGTTTATTTAAATTAAAGACCGACAAGATGATTGTTACTATCATATGTGTACATGATGTTTGCCAATCTTTTGTATGTTATATTTTCCCATTCTAATTTTGTGGGTAGTCAAATATATGATATATAATTTTATAAAATAGTTGATAAGACCATGTGAATGGTAACGTTTATCACGGAAGATTATTATTTGGGATTGTAACTTTATCAATGGCCATATATAAAAACCGTAGCGTTTATCATCCAACATTTTGTAATAATAAGCAGCAACGTTAAAACCAAATGAATCTTAGAAAAAGATTTCATTAATCATCAACAAAATCTAGCTAGTCAAACGAGGTGTGTGTGAGTTGTCAAATAAGGTGCCTGAGTTGGCAAACGAGTTCCATGAGTTGTAATAAATTTGATAACATGTGTTCTTTTCTTTAAATAAATACAATTCTCAAGAAAATAGATTTGACCTTAGCGTGATCAACATCGTCGTAACAAATTCGTTGTATTCTGCACTTTCTTTTTTTTGGGTTTACATTGTTATTGAATGCTTTATTTTATACAACCATATTTAAAAAAATTTATTTGTAAAATTATATTGTAGTGAACTTTATTTGTTATTTTATGTATTAGTAGTTTATTGTGATAAGTATTTTAAATTTAAATTATACTAAAAGTATATATTTTTTTTAAATGTAAATGAAGTGAGAAATAATAGCCTGACAAATTGATTTAATGCCTGTGTGACCTGTCTTCAACCAATAGTCTGAGAAATTGATGAGATGGGGTATCACGTGGACAACAGAAGCAGCTAGTACGATAGGGGACTTGACATTTGATGTGGAATTACATAATAGATAGATTTAAAAAAAAATTATTTTGTCCTATATATTTATTGTTTTTATTCGTTTTGATTTCTTATTTTTTTTAGTTAAATATTTTTTATTTTAAATCGATTTAATTTAGTTATTTTTTGTTAGATTTTTATAAATGTTGTTAATTTAAATAATTTTTAATTATTTTTCATCTTTTAAGTTTTTTTAACATAGATATATGTTAATATCATGTTTAATTACTAATTCCATCTCATTTTAAAGAATAATAATGTTAGATCTTCAAAAATCAAGTATTAGATACTATGGAGTGTTTTAAATAATGATATTCTATTATTTTATTTTAAAATTATCAATAGGAGTTTCTAAGAAATTTTATCTCTTTAAAACGTAATTTTTTAAAACTTTTACCTTTTTTCTAGAAATTCCAATTCCTCACTCATTTATCGAAAGATCAGATATCGCCTAAGGGTTCCTTGAGGCGAAATTTTCGTTTCTAGCCAGGGTAAGTTGATTTCTACCCTTCTTCCTTAAATTTTGGGTGTCTTTGCATGTAGGATTTTTCTTCACTCTTTTAGCGTTTGAGTCTTGATTAATATTCTCTATTAATTAGTGGTACTGAGGGTATACTCTGATCAAATTGTCATGAATTTTAGGAGTAAAAAGAGATCTTGAAGCCGTAGGAAGAATTTTAGAGTTCATAGAGTTGTTTGAGCATCAACCAGGTAAGGGAAGCTAGTTTGCTTGGTTTTGATTTAGTATGCATGTGATATTTGATGTTTGGATGATGATGTGATGATTAATTTATGAACTTTAATTAAATCGTGAAACTTGATATGTTTGGTGCTTGAAAATGGTGGTATGTTGAATTAAAAACTTATGCATGTTGGTGTGTTTGGTTTGTTGCTGTTAAAGTTTGTTTATTGATGAATTTGTGAATGTAGATTTAGTGAGTTTGAGTTGATGTGTCGTTACAGAATTTGGGTATGGGATAAATTAGAAGAAGATTGAGTTTTTTGCATAAAAGCGGGGGTTTTAACAGGTAAGATTTAAGATCATGGTTGTGGGGAAAGTTTGCAGTTTTAGGAACTATCTTAGGGCCAGTTAGGGCTTAGTTAGCCTCTTATTGTACAAAAATTTGGTAGATCGTATGAGTAAGAGATCGCCTGGTAAGGGGTTGTCTGGTAAGAGATCGTTTGGGTGAAGAATCGTCTAGTAAGGAGTCGTCTGGTAAGAGATTGTCTGGTATGGGGTCGTTTGGTAAGATCGTCTGGGTAAGAGTAGTCTAGTGAGGAGTTGTCTAGCAGAAACTAAGTTGTGGGGAATCACAAATTTGGGGTTCCAAACATCCGTTTTTTACATTCTTTAGGTCGTTTTAGGGGGGGTGGTTGGACCCTTCCAAAACTGTTGGTGTGGGTTTCAAGGCTGTTTTCCATGTCTAGTATGAGTATCAAGCTATTATGAAGCAAACTGTGTAATTTTGGTGATTATTATTTCCAGATTTTTATAAGTGAGTTTTTATAGTTGAGACACTTTGAATATGTGATGTTTATATGATGAGTGATGATGAGTATGTTGTGGATCAAGTAAATGGTATTGAGGGACGTAATTCCATGATCCTCACGGAGAGGTTATATGACGGTGCCCAATAGTGTTGTTGGTATGAATGGCCGAAGTTAAGTTTGAGGTTCGTCTTGACATTCTAATGATCATTCATGCTCAATTAGAGAGTGATGATTCATGTGGCGAGAATAGTAGGAGATTCTTGTCTAGGGGCCTTGTTTTGGTCAAAGACAATTGAAATAGACTAACCTTGTATGGTAGCTTAGATTGAGCCAACAAAATTACCACTACAAGTGCAGGAACCACTATAACTAGACATTCGTACTATATCCGGATAAGTCAAGTTTGTGCTTATTATATGTTTTTAGAATGTTTGTATACTTGGTTTGGTTTGATGATTTATGTAGAAATTTTTGTAATTTTATGATATTTTCTGTTTACACTAGCTTACTCTTGTTTTTGTATTGTTTGTTTTCCTATGTGTGCTTGTTTTTTTCTTTTGCAATGATCACCTTAATGGTGTGAGCTTAGGAATAATTTCCAGTGAGCAAGAGCTATTGAGTAGAAGAGCTGAAGCTTAGAGTATGATGTTTCGTCTTCCTTTCTATTTTGTAAAGTCTATATTACGCTTTTTGCTCAGTGTAATATATCTCACTATTATATATTATTTTCTGAATAATTGAAATGACAGTTTATTTGTTTTACTCGAGTCAACTGTTTTGTAATATTAAAAATGTGACATATCCTATATTAGTAAACACTATAAAAATTGGGATGTTATAAATAATATTATTCAATTTTTTAAAATATCCCAATTTTTAAAAAATACTAGGATTCAATTGAATGGAAAAAAAATATAAAGATTAAATGGAATATAAAATAGTCAAGTGACATTAACACCTAACTTGAACATCAACACATAACACTGATATTATCATATAACATTGACATTATCACATAATACTTAACATAAATAATTAAATTAAATTTATTTAACACATAATAAGACTTAATTAAAAAATGTAAATAAAAATAATAAATTACTAAATTAGTATTTAAACCTTAAAAAATTATTAATAACAAATGATACTTAAAAATACAACTTTCTTGAAAAGAAAGAAGTGGTATTCAAACCATAATTTAGGTTTATAAATATATCTTTCTTCCGTTTGCGTTAAAATCCTGTCTCAGAACATGTTTATAAATTGTATGCTTTTTTATTTTTATAAATCGTGTTTAATACTTATTTTCATGGGTTTTTTTATTTCAAGACTAGTGTTTGGAAACACATTTATAATTTTTTTAAACATTGTGAATTCGTTTTTGGTGCACGTTTTCAGTGGCTCAGTTCTATTTTTATTCAATTTTTCCAACTTTTTAAATTTTGAGTTTTTAAAATACTTTATTATCTATTTTTGAATTCGTGCCTTCGTTAGGTGTGTTTTTCCTCTAAATATTTTATAAAAAAAATATTTCAATATATTGTTGTAATTTTTATTTTTATAACTAATTTTAAATCCTGTCTACGCACGAATGGGTGATGTTTATTTATATGTATATTAAAAGAGAATTAAATATCGAGAAAAAATAATAAATATTTTTAAATTTATAATTAAAATTTAAATAAAATCAATCTTAAGAATCATTTGTAGGTTTAGAAAGTTAATATGTCTATAAAAGTATAAATAATAGACTTTTGTAAAAAGTACAAAGGATAAAACATGTGTAAAAATACAGTAGACTCTCTAAAAGTATAAATGATATGCAAAAATATGTATAGTTAAATCATTACAAATATAAATTAGTGTATGAATAGATTAATGTAATGTGAATTATTAGACTTGTCTAATCAATGCATTGACAAATTCATTCAATATGTGTTGTTAGACTCGCCTAATTAGTATATGGACACACTTGTTTAATGTATATTGTTAGATGTCTATTGTTAAACTCGTCTAATTAGTATATGAACAAACTTGTGTAATGTATATTGCAAGACTCGCCTAATCATAGAATGGAGAGAGTTGTTTAATGCGTATTAATAGTGTTTCGGTATAAATATTCGGGACCGAGACACGGACCTTGCTGATGTATCTTTGTTGCTTTTAAATATCTTGGAAATTCACTTCTCCTTAATTGATGTTACCTGTTCACCTTTTTGGGAGTCGTTCACTCTCCTTCAAGTTGTACAGCTCCTCCACTCCAACAGAGGGGGTACCTGCAAAGATACTCCGATGCTCAAGTCAAGCGTGGGTTATGGAACCTCAATTCTCAAGAAAATGATTTTTTTTTTTCACCGTAAGGTATTTTTTAGTATTCAATAGAACGTACCTGGTCTCCTCTTCCCTTCCTGTATTTAACCTTAATAAAATTTAAAACAAACTTACCTTAAACAGATTTACCTTAAAATCTGGTCAGTTTCCCGTAATCAGCGTTATTAATATCTTTAATAAGATATTTTTGACTATTTCGTCTTCTGCTGGACTATTGGTTCAATTACTTAAATGTTGGGTCGATTGGCCCAACGTCGTTTAACCTGGCTGTGCGCAAAGCCTGGTTTGACCTGGTTGAGTGAGTATGGCTTGACTTTTAACGTGCGTTGGACCTATTTGATATGGTTGACAAGCGCTTCTAGCTTAGTGGATAGAGCGATCATTATTAGATGCGGATACTAGCGCTTTATAACTCAGTGGATAGAGCGATCGTTATTGTATGCGGATGCTCACTGTTTGGCTTAGGTATCTTACTATACATAATGCCCCCCAAGTCCGAGTTAACCGTTCAGTTTGTATGGGCAGGTTGACTATAGGACTTCAGAGTGATGGTCGTCGTGGGGAGTCTCTACTGCACACCGTTTCATTTTGACGCTTCGTTTGCCAAACAACCCTTTAGGTTTTCCCGCTTTTGAGGCAGTTGCAAAGTCTAAAAAACAGAGCCGTTAGATCATCTTGATCCTACGGTGCACATCGCTTTATGTCAGTTTCCCCTCATTAATGTGAAAGGATATTTGAAAAAGCCTGATTGACTCAGCCGTCGCTTATCATTTCTGCATCAACTTCTTTCTTCTCCAAATTCTCTAGCTTTCTCTCTCGCGGTTTGTCAGGTAACCATGGATCCTTGCCCTGTTTTACATTGCTCTCCAGAATCTATGGAAGAAAGGGGGCGAAGTAGCAACGTCGAGGCACCGGGAGATTCCTCCGTCAGAGTTCATCATGAAATCACCACCATACTTCGTGGTGAAAGTGCTTTTTTATATGGTAATGTCGCCATCGAGAATCTGGAAAACCCCTCTCCATCGTCTCCCAATGTTAGTGGCTACGACTGGGCTTCCCGTGATTTAAGTGACTTCCATAGTCTGTTTAATAGCAAACTTGTATTACAAGATTGGGTAGAGAGTAGTTGTATCCTGAGGACCTTAGGTTATAAATCTTGCATAAAACTGAATGCTTGCCAGGAGAATGAAAGGGTTTTTCATGGTAAAGAGAACTCTGCTGACGATTTTTTTTACGTCTACTCTTGCCTTACAATATGTATGTGAGATTACCCTTTAGCGTTTTTCAAATAGATGTGCTGAAAACCCTAAACGTTGCCCCCACTCAGTTACACCCAAATAGCTAGGGGTACATCCAAGCCTTTGCCGCTATGTGCCAAACTTTGGCCATTAAACTGACTTCATCTCTGTTTTTGCACTTCTTTAGAGCTCGCCCAGTCGCAAGGAGAGGTTGGGTTTCTTTGATTTTTGAACCTGGGAATGCCATTTTTGAATTGTATTCCCAATCTTTTAGAGGATTTAAGGATAAGTTTTTTAGAGTGACGATCACTGAGTTAGGTCGCCCCTTCTTTTTTAATGAGGATAACAACCCTAGGTTCCCCCTTTACTGGACTCAAGATCCTCTTAAATTCACTTTTTGGTCGGAAGATAAAATGACCATTGACGAATTGGACGCTTTGAATGTTTTGACTGCGCTACCACACCCCTTTTCTTTCCGGAAGATTATAAACTGCCTTGAGCATGATGTTTTGACTCAAGGGTATTTGGTATGTTCTTCTTACTGATGTCCTTAGTTGTCATCGAATCGTGATTGATCTGTGGATAATGTCTCTTATTTGCAGATATCATGGGAAGAAAAGGCCCTGTTCGCGACTAGTTTAGGATTATGACTGAATCCAAGCCGGGTAGCGGTCGCGATGTTCAGAGGGCCGCTAAGGGTGTTTCAAGGGAAAGGCCACCGATTCTCCGCAGATCGATCGGCCATCCTCTTCGGACGTGACGGTCGTCGAAGAGCGTCCGTTTGTCAGGAAGCGGAAGGGAGAACGGGTAGTCGAGATGCCAACTAGTTCAAAGAAAATGAAAGACTCCCAAGAGCCGAGCGATCGCCCTATTCCAGGTGGTATGTGGAGTTCAACTTTTAATTTTGGTCACAAAATTGCCTTCAATCTGGACGAATCTGAGAAAAAGGTAGTCGAAGGCATGACCGAACAACAGATGGCTGATACTGCCATGGAATTTGTGTGTCGAATGACTATGGCGACCTGGCATCTGGCGTACGCTTCGGATAGAGGCGTTCGGAGGACTGAGTTGCAAAAAGTCCAAACACAGTTGAAGGAAGTTGTAGCTTCTCATTCTAGTGCGAGCAGAGACAAAAACAGTCCGAGGAACTGCTGACTGAAGCACGTGTGCTGATGAGGAATATGCAGAGGACCGACACTGAACTGAAGAAAGAGCGCGATCAACTTGCGGCTGAGTTGGAAATGCTAAGGAAGGAAGCCTTTGATCTGAAGAGTTTTATTATTTCGTTGAGGGAAGAGATGAACGTCCTGCTCGTGACGACCGTTGAAGATAAGGAGATAATGGAGGAGATGGGTAAGGCTATTGTTTTAGGGCATACCCGTGGTTTCAAGAAAGCTTTGAGACAAGCGTCTCATCTCCTCAATATATCCACTGAAGGTGTCGATTTCGACCCAAGAAAAGATGTCTATTAGGGGCATCTGGTACCCCTGAGTGAGATTCTTGAAGGTGCTCTTCTGGAATCTGAACCTGTTAAAACTGAAGAAAAGGTTGTCGCGGAAACACCTATTACTGGGGAAATTAGGGAGGAGGATCCTGTTGTTCCTTCTACCAACGTTGTTGATGTTGTACATGTTGAATAGAGTAGGCTTTTGAACCGTTTACTTTTGCCATCTACTTTTGTATTTACTTAAGGTACTTGGTACCTGTTGCCTCAATGACTTTTGGGTTATTGATGTTTAAAGCATCTATTTGATAATTACTTGTTGCTTCAATGACTTTTGTGTTGTCGATTTTGTATGTTTAAAGCATCTATTTCATAATTACCGGCTATAGAATGCTATTATTGTTCCGGTATGATCGTGACCACCTGATAGAGTTTGTACCCTCCACTTGGTTCCATAGTAGGTAGGATGCCTTTATGTTGGCGTGGGCTAGGTGTTCTTGGGCGAACGTAACCTAGACTAGGGGAGGGTCCCCTAGGTTTGATGTTCTGGGTGTTCTAGGGTGACCATCTACTAGAGGAAGTGTATCCCTATATTCAATGCGTCTGGGTGTTCTAGGGCGACCATCTACCAGAGGGAGTGTGTCCCTATACGCGATAAGCTGGGTGTCCGAGGGCGAACATCTACTAGTGGGAGTGTTTCCTTGGTTGGGTGCCTCAGCATGAACGGTTCTCTAGGCTTCGTTCTTGTAGTTTGTATACACGGCGTGATTATCCGCAGTGTTAGTAATTAAATCATGTTTCAACAGTTTTAGGAGTCTTTTAGACTGAAAGCCACCTACTTGTGCTTATCTTGAAGATAGTATATATGACAGAAGGCAAATGGATAAAAATTTATTACTGTAAACAGAGAAACAATGTTTAATAGGATTAAACATGCGAAAACAAATTTCAACTAAAATAAAATTTAATTTAAGATGTGTCGCATTCCAGGTATTTAGGATGGCTTGTCCATTAAGGAGTTCGAGGCGATAGGCTCCATTTGTTAAATCCTCTATAATGCTTGCCACCTTTCCATGAGCTCGATTCTTTCTTGCTTCCCCTCTTTTTCGTCACACGAGGTCGCCTTCGTTGAAGGCTCTAGGTCTTATCTTGGTATTGTAGCGTCGAGAAAGCACTCTTTTCTGGGTCGTCGTGCAAATTATGGCAACCTCTCGACGTTCGGTTAGCATGTCGAGGTTCATCTGCAACTGTTCGGCGTTGAGGTTCATATTTTGGATGCCTCGCCTTAACGACGACTCTCCAACTTCTACTGGAAGCATGGTGTCCGTTTCGTATGTGAGGTTGAATGGAGTTTCTCTAGTGGATCCGTGAGGGGTGCACCTGTACGCCCATAGTACTTCCGGCAGCTCCTCTACCCATAAGCTTTTAGCTTCACCGAGCCGCTTTTTTAATTTTATGAGTACAACTTTGTTGACAGCTTCAACCTGCCCATTTGTTTGAGGGTGTTTTACCGAGCTGGTGACATGTTTGATTCCCAAGCTCTTAACGAAATCTTCCAGTTTTTTTTCGATGAATTGTCGGCCGTTATCAGTGATGATTTTCTGAGGCAGACCGAATGATGGAAGACCATCAAGGAATCACATTGGACCTCTTACTAGAGCCATGGCAAGGAAGATTCAAGAAGAAGAAGGATCACTTTACACTTTACTTCTATGGAAGGTTACTTATGAAAATCCTTCTTCTCTTGTCTAAACTAATATTTGTTTTGTAGGATACAATAAAAGCAAGAGCCATGGTCAACTAATCAAATTTGGGAAAAGCACTTCAAGGGATCAGCACCAAGGCCGCTCCAGCGCCCTCAGCCAGGGGGGGCTCCAGCTCAGATGCACCAAATGGACTTCCTGGCTCACGTGCGCTCCAGCCCCCTCAGACAGGGGGACTCCAACCCCAGCGGAGCAACATGAAGCACGTTTTGGCAGCACTGTCCATGTGACCCAGCATGCTTTCCGTGACCCAGCTGACTTGGCCTTCAAGCTCATTTTGTATTTTGAATTTTGGAGGGAATTTAGCTCAAAATTAAGGCCCTTCTTCACCTATAAATAAGATGGTCTCCCTTTTGTATTTTTCTCACTTTTGAGCTTAGTGAAATGCTGCAGAAATTTTTTTCCAGCCCTATTGCTCTTGAGTCACTCTTTCTCTTCACTTTCTCTACCCTTTCCTCTAGCTTCCTTCCATAGTAGGAAGACTTTCTGAGCTGAGAGGTCTCTACTCACACTCCTTACATTCAAAAACACACCAAAACACCATTCATAGTCACTCATTCCGCTACACCATCAAGGGTTGCTGTTTGGAGATTGCAACCTGCGAGTTCAAGGCCTGGCAAGTTTCCATCACCGAATCAAAATATCAAGGGCTAGATAAACTTCTGTACACGTTGAGCGCTTATGACCGCTAATGCCTCAGCATCGATCCACTTTGTGAAGTAATCGATTGCCACCAAGAGGAACTTACTTTGAGCTTTTCCGATCGGTAATGGCCTGACTATATCCATTCCCCATTGGGCGAACGACCATGGCGAGATAATGCCATGCAACTCTTCGGGAGGGACTCGGAAATTGTTGTCGTGCGCCTGGCAGGATATACACTTCTTAACGAACGTTTCACAATGATGGTCTATCGTTAGCCAGTAATACGGTGCTCGCAGTATTCGTGCCCTGAGTGTACGCTTTCTTGAATGCAAACCACATATTCCGTTATGAAGCTCTAGTAGGACGTAATCTGCTTCTTCTGCTGACAAGCATTTTAACAGCGGCGTGGTGTACCCTCGCTTGTACAAATCGTCACCTATACACAGAAAATGAGCGATGCGTTTAGAGTCGGTTGTACTAACATTTTCTCCCTGTTCCTGCTTCATCATCAGTTCTCGTATGCTTCGTCGCCAATCGGCTTTGGGTGTCACTACATCAGTGGCAAAAGTTTCAACTGCAGGCTTGTCAAGTGTCATCTTGATGATTGAAGACAATTGCGCTTTTTCTTTTGAGTGAGTCAACTTAGACAGGAGATCTGCTCTGGAATTTTGTTCCCTAGGCACGTGGACAATGTTGACGTTGACAAAATCTTTAAGGAGGCTAATAGCCTTATGGAAATAGCGCAGCAGTTGATTATCTTTAACCTGGAAAGTCCCCTTCATATGACCGACAACCAGTTGAGAGTCCATTCGACATTCTAATCGAGTAATTGCTAACTCTTTAGCTAGAGTTAAACCGGCAATCAAAGCTTCGTATTCTGCTTGATTGTTGTTGGTTTGAAAGCGAAAAAGTATGGCTTGTTCAATAATAATATCGTTCGGTCCTTCCAGAACAATACCAGCTCCTCCATCCTTTCTGTCCGACGAGCCATCCACATTAAGATACCATAGTGGCACTAAGTCGTCAGGTATGGGTGTTAGCTCAGCTGCAAAGTCTGCCAGATGTTGGCCTTTGACAGATCCTCGAG
This sequence comes from Vigna angularis, assembly GCF_016808095.1. NCBI lineage: Eukaryota > Viridiplantae > Streptophyta > Magnoliopsida > Fabales > Fabaceae > Vigna > Vigna angularis. The sequence goes on from NC_068971.1 coordinate 16,491,688, forward strand.
GTTCAAAGCGTAAGCCGAATTCGGAAAGTTCAACAGACCAGGAGACCATCCTACCTACCAGGTCAGGCTTCCTAAGAATCATAGTGACTGGATGATTTGTGCGCACCACCACTTGATGACTCTAAAAATACGGTCGGAGACGGAGCAACGCTGTTAGTAGAGCTAGAGCCACCTTTCCTATTTGGGAGTACCTTTCTTCCGCCCCCTGTAAAGTTCTGCTGACAAAATAGACCAACTTAAAAACAAGAGTCTCTTGGATAAGAGCGGCACTTACAGCGTTGTTGGATGCAGCTATGTATAACTGCAAGTCATATCCGGTTATCGGTCGGGCCATGATCGGAGGACTGGTGAGGATGTCCTTGACTGTAACGAAAGCTTTTTTGCATTGATCGTCCCAGTGTTGAGTGATACCTTTCTTCATATTCTTAAGAATAAGTCTGATATGCTCTTCCAATTTCAGGATGAAACATGACAAAGAAGTTAGTTCGCCAACTAGGCGCTGCACCTCCTTCAAATTAGTTGGGCTCTTCATTTCCAGGATCGCTCGATGATTAAGGCTGTCGCGGCCCATCAAAAGTTGATTGCAGATATTAATGCAGTACAATATAACTAGGATTTGACTCCTAGGTCGTCTCTCAAGGATCAATTTATGTGTGGTTCAGTTTTAGATCTTAACACGAAGTGGGGGGTTTGATTATTTTTTATTTGCAGAAAATTTAAATTTAAATTAAAATCAAAATTTAAAAACAGTTTTCAGAAATTAAAAGCTGAAATAAAATCAACATACTGTAAAAACGAAATTTAAAATGGTGCAGAAAACATAAATATAGTAAATCCTCAAAAATACAAAATACAGTAAAAACTAAAAGCAATAAATTCCGAAAATGGTAAAAACGAAATTTGACTTTTGTAAACATTACAGGAAAACGAAAATCACTGGGCAGTAAAAAATAAACAGAGAAACTTAAATTGCAGTTGAAAATGTAAATTGGAAATGAAAACTGTAAATTGGAAATGAAAACTGACAGGATCAAACTTCAAAATAGGAAACATCTTGATGAAATGAGTTGAGCAGAAATGTGAAATACAACAATTTGAAGTGAATTGGAAAATGGCAGTGATGAGAATAAAGATTTAAACTTCAAAAACAGAATTATAATTGACGGAGATGAAAATGAAAATTAAACATCAACTGAAAAACGCAGACTGGAAATTAAGATTCAGTACATCATCAAACTGGAAAATGAAAATAAACCCAAAACCTCCCCAAGGGGGGTGGGGGAAAAATGAACTTCAAACTACACTACTCCTACGCTACTGGAATCTGCCTCCTACCCCTACTCCTACTACCGTTTCTTCTGCCAAAGCTCTCCTTTTATATTGTGGTAAGAGCCGTATCTGTGTGCTCTTTGATGATCCAAAACAAAATGTAAGGCCCCTCCGTTTCTGGTTCCACCACTTCACTTTCAAAAGATGATTGAAATTTTGTCATCACGTACTCCATGTGTGATTACTTCTGGACGGTGTAGAGCTCGTGAAGAATGGATGTCCGTGAGCTACTTCAAAGAATCCGTGAGTTCCATGTGTGTGGTTCCCACTTCCCATCAAGGAGTGGTTGTCTGAGAGCTCAACATGATGGACCATCATATTCCTATTACAAACGTGAATCTTCACTAAATCCTGTTTAACCACTTCTTCATTGTCGTGGACTCTTCACCTCTTATGTGGACCGTGAGGTCTTCGTGTTGTTGTTATGCTTCCATCCAAGATACTAGTTCAGACTTGTGCATCTACTTTCTTCTATATTGAATCTGCACTAAAGGTGGAACATAAGATTTGCTTTCCTTCCATGTGCTTCTCTTTTTCTGCTGCCCTTACTAGACCAAGATGCTGATGTGCTTGTCTTATTTTCTAAGTGGAGCGTGAATGTCTTTCAATTAAGTTTGTTAAATGTGCACATACAGCCGTGAACTCCACATCCACTTCCCAAATTTAATACTTTATTTTCTCCCTTCCTGACCGTGTGCATTTTTTAAGTGTTGCTTTTGTGAATCAGCTCCCCTTTTTGTTTTCCAGCCGCACACCACCAAACTCTCTGCTGACCCTCTTTTCCATCCAATGCTTTACATGTCAGCACTCACTAAAGTTAGAAAATCATGGAGCTGCATTCTCTCACTCCCAATTTCTGGCCGTGTAATATTCCAATATTTTGGCACCCACTTTCTTTTCTTTACAATTTAAGAATGTATTTCTCCCATGCCTTTACTGTTGCTCAGAAATATGGTCAGCAACACTTAGTGAATTCATGGGCTGGACATCACCATTTTGTCTTCCACATGTGCTTCCACACAACACTCAACTTCCCTTTATTATTCATGTGCGTGACATGACCTCCAAAACCGTGCTCCATCTACTAATTTTGCTGAAACATGAGTGCGTGGGACATGATGTCTTCCACATCTTAAAAAAAATATTCGGGCTCTACTTTCACGTGAACTTCCTTCATCGAATGCATGCACATCAATTTTGAATTGATAGAATGAAAGTACACTTCCTTTCACCTTGTCCGTGGACTCCCTTAGCAATGATACTTGGAGCTTATTGTAACCAACTACATCATGTGCACCTTACTGTTGAACGTTGCAGCTGTTGCCCATGTGAAAGCTTGCTTCTTTTTCCATGCTGGATGTTCTCCATGTTTACTGGTTGGAAATTGCTAGACAGTGAATCCAAGTTGGATGCTATTTCCTTACACTGCTGCATTTTGTTCCAGCTGTGACAGCACCTTCTTCCCTTCCTTTTCCAGCCAACTTTCCATATTTTGTCCACCATTAATCACTACTGGATATGCCAAAAGTAAGCAAGGAGCTCTCCATTCCTCCTAGGCCGTGAACTCCTTTCAGCTGCAGCCTTCTTCCTTCTCAACATGTTGGCTTTGGACCTGGAACGTGGACTGCCGGCGCTGGAGCTGGATTGTTGGAGCGCGGCAGCTGCTGGTTGGTTGCGGATGAAGATGGAGCTTGGATGGTGGAACGCGGATGAGCTGCTGGTTGGTTGCTCCTGGCCGTGAAGATGTTGAAGCTTTCAGCCCCCACCATGACATGTTTCCCAAACCATGTGCTGACCGTATGTGTCATACGTCTTGTCCTTAGCAAATTTGCTTCAATCACTAAAAGTAAAAAAAATTCCAAACCATAAAAAAAAAATGAATCATCACTTGACGTATTAGAGGTGTAGGCCGTGGCATTTTTTTGACCCAATGAATCAAGACATCTCCAATGCATACTAAATGAATTTCCAAAATATCCCAATTTGTAATTCCAATAATTTCCTAATACAAATAATTAACTTAAAATAATTCAAAATAATTAAAATAAAAATTACTGGTTAAATTAAACACAATTATGAAAAACAGGAAAATATTGGACAATTAAGAACAATTTCCTGATTAAATCCGGTACAATAGACTAAATGTAGTGAACCAAATATTGACTCATCACTCGACATTTATCCGGATTGGCTTCTATTCCCCTGCAGGTTAGCATGAACCTCAAGAACTTTTCGGCTGGTACGCCAAAGGTGCACTTTGACGGGTTTAACCGCATATTGTACCGTCGTACCTAAAGGAAAACTTCCGCCAGATCTTTTAAGTTTTGTTCTACCGACTGACTCCTAACGACCATGTCATCCACGTATACTTCCACACATTTTCCAATTTGGTGATGGAAAATTTTATCCATAAGACGTCGATAGGTGGCACCTACATTTTTTAGACCGAACGACATTACCTCATAACAGTAATTGGCGCGTTCGGTTATGAAAGTTGTTCGCTCCTGATCTGGTACATACATCGGGATCTGGTTGTATCCCGAATATGCGTCAAGGAAACTTAGCACTGCATGTCCGGAAGCCTCATCCATCAACCGGTCGATGCTTGGAAGAGGGTAAGAATCTTTGGGGCAAGCCTTGTTGAGATCCGTGAAATCAACACACATTCTTCACTGACCGTTCGACTTTTTAACTATGACAACGTTCGCCAGCCATGTAGTGTACGTTACCTCTCTGATGAACTGAGCTTTCAGCAGCTTGGTGACTTCCGCTTGTATGGCATCCCTCTTTTCTTCACCGAATCTCCGCTTCTTCTGAGCGACAGGGCGTGCTTCTTTGAAAATGGACAACTTATGCGTCATGACACCGGGGTGGATTCCCGGCATATCGGAAGCTACCCATGCGAACAAATCGGCATTGGTTTTCAACATCTCTGTCAAATTGTGTTCATCGCTCGGCTCCAAGTTTCCCCCAATGGACATGGCTTGTGACTCGTCCTTTCCCAGTACCAATGGCTTGACGTCGCCCTGAGGTTGAATGTGATGGTAGGCGTTTGTTTTGGGGTCAAGGTCGATCACTATTGTTTCCGCCCCCCTAGTTTTTCTTGGCGGTACGAAGGGTGTGACTTTTAGGCCAGCAACATAAGATTGTCAAGCCGTTCGTTGATATGCCCGTACTGTACAAACATTACCTTTTTCTATCGGGAATTTCATAGCTAAGTAAGGAGTGGACACGATGGCTCCGAAAGCATTCAAGCAAGGTCGTCCCAGTAGTGCATTGTATGAAGTGTTTGCCTCTACTAGTAAGAACCTTATTCTGAGCTCTCTTGCCTCCTTCCCTATCCCGAGTCAATTTCTTAAGTCGAGATATCCTCGAGTATCTACTCTTTCTCCTGCGAAACCTACAATCTGCTCATTGAATTGAGCTATCAAGTCTTCGGATAGATCCATTTTAAGGAATGTGGCCTAGTATAGGATGTTGACCGAACTGCCCTGATCAACCAACACTTTACTGACATCATATCGTGTTATCTCGGCAGTGATGACCATGGGGTCATCCTGATCCAGATCGGGGGCGTGGAAATCTGCATTGGTGAAAGTAATGTTTGGTATGGATCGAGGTTGTCGATCTACCATGTGCACAGTTTTTAAGTTCCTCAAATGTCTCTTGCGAGCAAAGGATGATGCCCCTCCTCCAACGAAGCCTCCAGATATGGTGTCAATTCGTCCTCGGACCGACCTTCCTCGCTCAGGGTCTCGAGTGCGGCTTCGGGAGCGTCGTTTATGCTGATCGTCTCTCCGCAATGAAGGCTCGGGACTTCTACGCGAAGTTCCTCTTCTAGGGGGCTTATTGCCCTTGCCGCTTTCCTTTTCACATATTTTTAGAGGTAGCCCACGCGGAAAAGTCTCTCTATCTCATCTCTTACTATGGTGCAGTCCTCTGTGTCATGACCATGATTTTGGTGAAGACGACAGGCTTTACTTCCATCGACATTCTTTGGTGAGGATTTCCTTCGAACTGTGAGGAGTTCGGTGTGTAGGGCCTCTTTAAGTACTTTTGCCCTGGGTGCGTTAAGAGCAGTGTAGTGATCATACTTGGGTGTCCAGGCTAACTCCTTTCAAGTAGGTATGTCACCTTTGTTGTCGTTAGATGATCGCTTCGCCTCCTTCTTATTCCCGTTGGTGGGGACTTCTTGTTGTTGCTTTCTCCTTGAGTTCCTTAGGTCCTCGATACGTATAAATTTAGCGATCGTTTCCTGCATTTCTTCCATAGATTTTGGTGGCTCGGCATACAGTTGTTCAGCAAAATATCCTGGTTTTAAACATGAGGGCAAATTGCTAATGACGAAAGTGTGATTCGCGTCTTTCACTCGTCTTGCAGCCTCGTTGTACCTTTGCATGAACGCTCTTAGGGTTTCATCCTTCTCCTGTTTAGTGTTTACCAGCTCTGCCGGCGTCATCTCCTGCCTTCGGTTGGCGCCTACCGTGGGGCCGAGATTTGGAGATCCCCAATGGTGACCACAAGAACTATGGAAGAAAACAACACCAGAGATTTGATCAGGCAACTACAAGCCCAGATAGAGGCGCAGGCAAGAACCATACAGGAGCAGCAGGAGACTCAACGCAAACAAGCGGAGGAAATTTCAACGTTAAGAGCGCAACGACCTCCACCTGAAGTGTCCGCCTCAAACAGGCAGGGAGATAATGAAGGTAGCCGTCATGGGGGGGGGGGGGGCGATCTATTCATACCGAACCTGGCGGTGAGGGGAGAAGGGGACCCACACCCCTTCAGCTCACCAATCTACTTCCATTTACAGAAACCATCATGAAAACTGCTATGCTAGAGAAACCTCCTCCAACATTAGAAAGATATGACGGCTCAGCAAACCTAGATAACCACCTCAGAAACTTCATTGATGCGATGGCATTCTACACGGATAGTGACCCAGTCATATGTCGAGCTTTCTCCTTGTTTTTAAAAGACGAAGCATTGGAGTGGTACCATACCCTCCCTCCAAATATGGTAGATTGTTTTGCCATGGTGGGCACCAAAATGTTTCAGTATAAATATTCGGGACCGAGACACGGACCTTGCTGATGTGTCTTTGCTGCTTTTAAATATCTTGGAAATTCACATCTCCTTAATTGATGTCACCTGTTCACCTTTCTAGGACATTCACTCTCCTTCAAGTTGTACAGCTCGTCCACTCCAACAAAGGGGGGTACATGCGAAGATACTCCGACGCTCAAGTTAGGTGTGGGTTATGGAACCTCAGTTCTCAAGGAAATGATTTTTTTTCTCACAGTAAGGTATTTTTTAGTATTCAATAGAACGTATCTGACCTCCTCTTCCCTTCCTGTATTTAACCTTAATAAAATCTAAAACAGACTTACCTTAAACAGATTTACCTTAAAATCCGGTCAGTTGCCCGTAATCAGCGTTATTAATATCTTTAATCAGATATTTTTTACTATTTCGTCTTCTGCTGGACTATTGGTCCAATTACTTAAATGTTGGGCCGATTGGCCCAACGTCTTTTAACTTGGCTGAGCGCTAAGCCTGGTTTGACCTGGTTGAGTGAGTATGGCTTGACTTTTAACGTGCGTTGGACTTGTTTGATATGGTTGACAAGCGCTTCTAACTTCGTGGATAGAGCGATCATTATTAGAAGCGGATACTAGCGCTTTATAACCTAGTGGATAGAGCGATCGTTATTGTATGCGGACGCTCACTGTTCGGCTCAGGTATCTTACTATACAAATAAATTTATCTAATATGTGTATGAATATACTCGTCTAACGTATATTGTTAGACTAGTGTAATCAATGTATGAACAAACTATTTTAATATGTGTTATAAGACTCGTCTTATCAGTGTATAAACATATTCGTCTAGTGTATATTCTTAGACTCATTTAATTCATATATGAAATTATTCATATAATTTTTTTTTGCTATACTCATCTAATCAGTATATGGACAGACTCGTCTAATGTGTATTGATAGACCTATGTCATGTTTTTTGTTATACTCATCTAATTAATTATGAACAAACTTGTCTAATGTATATTACAAAATTAATCTAAGTTGTAAATAAACATACTTGTCTAATGTTTATTAACAAAATTGTCTAATTTGAGTGTGAAAAAACTTGTCTAATGTATATTGATAAAGTTGTCTAATAAAATATAGTATATAGTTAGACTCGTTTAATCAATACATCGACAATCTCATCTAATGTTTTTTGCTTTCCTCATCTAAACAATGTATTCTCAAACGTGTCTAATAACTTTTGTTATACTGGTCTAATCAACGTATGAATTGGCTTGTTTAAATTTTTTTGTTATACTCATCTAATTATTGTATGGACAATCTAGTGTAATTTTTTTGCTATATTCTTCTAACTAGTATAAGAAAAGACTTGTCTAATGTATATTAATAGACTTGTCTAATCAATACATCATTAAACTCACCTAATATGTATTGCTAGACTTGTTTAATTAATATACAAATACACTCGCATAATGTATATTGTTAGACTCGTCTAATAAGTGTATATTCAAACTCATGTAATGTGTATTGAAAGATTCATCTAATTAGTGAGTGCAAAAACTCATCTAATGTGTATTAATAAACTCATATAATTTGTTTATAGACAAACTTGTCTAATCAGTGTATAAACATACTCATATAATGTTTGTTGCTAGAATTATTTAATTAGCGTATGAACATAGTCGTCCAATTAATATATTTGTAGATTCATTTAATTGTATTACAAGACTTGTTTAACTAGTAAATTGACAAACTCGTCTAATGTATATTGATGTGTATCACAAAAGGATAGAATTAAAAATGAAAAAAAAGATAGTATAGAAAAAAAAGTTTAATACTTTAAATATAATTTATTTTTATCAAATATTTTTTTTTATCTTGTCTAGGGTTTGTTATTAGACTCGCCTAATCAATATACAAGTAAATATATATATATATATATATATATATATATATATATATATATATATATATATATATATATATATATATATATATATATATATATATATATATATATATTCATAGACTTATCTAATGACAATATAAATACATTAGTAGTATATTTAAAGATAATTAGTTTGTTAGTTTCTACTTCTTGTTTTGGTTTTATTAAAGTCACCAGCTTTAACAAATTGAAATTAGAGTAAAAAATTAATTTAGTTAATATAAACAAAACTTATAATACTAAGAAGTGTAATTTTTTTATTACTAAACCTTTAAATGAGCTATTAAGTATAATATCTTAATTTAGTTTGTGACAAATATAATTATTTAAAGAGTTAAATATGTTTTTAGTTCCTAAATTTTAACACAAAATCAAAATTCATTATTGTCTGAAACTTTGATACAATTTGATTTTCAAACTTTTAAAATGAATTGATATAGTTTTTATAACCCAACTGTATTGAAATGTTTTTATGCGTAAAGTGATGTTCAGGTTGGTATTTAAGTTTTTTACATTGCTTGACACACATTCTAGCTCAAATGTAAGTCTCAGAGACTATTTAACACGTAAAAAAGATTAACACCGTTAAATTAAAAAGACTATATCCATTCATATTTAAAAATTGAAAGATCAAAATGTATCAAAGTTTTGGACCTAATTAATTCTAATTTCACGTTTAACTTTAAAAACTAAAACGATACTTAACTTTATTTAAAACTTTTTACGAAGTTATACATATATATTATTCATGTTGATTTTAATTAAAAATATTTATATAATCATTAAATATAATAATGATAAATATAATTTTTATTAATAATATTTTTTAAAATAAAATTATTTCATGAATATATATATATATATATATATATATATATATATATATATATATATATATAAGTGTAAAAACTTTGTATCATTAATAAATCTATATTATTTTTTTAAAATAATATTATTTTAAGACATAAAACTAAAATATTTTTTTCTAAATTTAATTTTATTATATGACAAAATAACTAAAAATTATTAAATGATAAAATTAAAAATTAAAAAATAGTATAAAAAAATCAATACTTTAAATATAAGTTAATCATTAATAAATTATTAAATGATCAAATAAATAGAAAATTTTAAAGGGTAAAATTAAGAATGAAAGAAATAGAATAGACAAAATAATTAATACTTTAAATATAAGTTATTCTTTAACAATAATTATATTAAAAATACATTACATAAAATTTTTAATTATGACTAAAATATATAATAGCATAGAAAAGATTAACACTTTAAATATAAGTTATTCTTTAATAATAAGAATATTAAAAATACATTAAATAAAAATTATAATTATGACTAAAATGTATGTAAAGACAGATATTTAAAAAGAAGTATTATTTATTTATTTAAAAAATTAACTAATGTTTAAAATAATTTTTTGGAATTCCTATCATGGTTTAAGTTTATTAAGAAAAAAAAATTGTATGGGAGAGAATATTTTACGTGACACTGTAAACAGTTTTATTGTTAATAAATATATATTATTTTTTAAATAATATTATTTTAAAAAATAAAAATAAAATATAATTTTTTAAATTTAAGTTTATTAAATTATCAATCAAGCAATAAGAAATCATAAAATAAAAAATAGTATAATAAAAATTTATTCTTTAATAATTTATTAAATCACCAAGTAATTAAATATTTTAGGTATAATAATCTTGGACATGTCTATTTCTGTAGGATTTTCTCAAATAGGTCCTCGTATTGTAAATGTTCTCGATTAGGTCGCTTATTGTGAAAAATTGAATCAATTTAGACCTCGCCGTTAGTTCCGTACTAACACCGTTAAAGGAGGTGACACGTGTCAGTTCGTGGTTTTTTTGAATTTTTTAATTATTTTTTATTTATTTTTAATTTTTAAAAAAAATAAAAAAAAATGTCACGTGTCAAACTGATATTGTGCTACGTAGCAATGATAGTGTGACATGGCACTGATAGTGCCACGTATCATTGTCAGGCCACGTGTCATTATATTAGTCTCAATTTGGTCCCTGTATTTTTATTGTGTCTCAATTTGATTCATGTATTTTTATTTTGTCTCAATTTAGTCTTAATTTTAAAAATTAAACAATTTTGTCCCTCCTCAAATTCAAACAAAATTTAAATTGTATATAAATCTTAACAAATATTTTTATTAAAATTGATATTTTTGTTAAATATTTTTAACAAGATTAAGTTTAATTATATTTATATTTACTTAATTATATAAATGTTAATTATGTTATTTAAATATACCTATAAGGGTTTAAAAAAAGAGTGACATAATATGTTGGTGTGAATTTTCGTAGTGAAAATTTTCATAGAAAATCATGAAAGAAGAAACCACCTTTAATTACTGTTTTCACCAAAACTTTCTTCAATTTTTTATTTTAAAAAAAAGTGAAATTTCACATTAATAATTTGTTCAATGAGCTAATTGATTTGGAAAATTCACATTACCATGTTATGTCATTGTTTTTTTAAACCTTATAGGTATATTTAAATAACATAATTAACATTTATATGATTAAGTAAATATAAATATAATTAAACTTAATCTTATTAAAAATATTTAATAAAAATATCAATTTTAATAAAAATATTAGTTAAAATTTATATACAATTTAAATTTTGTTTGTATTTGAGGAGGGACAAAATTGTTTAATTTTTAAAATTAAGACTAAATTGAGACAAAATAAAAATACAAGGATCAAATTGAGACACAGTACAAATACAGGAACCAAATTGAGACTAATGTAATGACACGTGGCCTGACAATGACACGTGGCACTGTTAATGCCATGTCATAGTGTCATTGCCACATGGCACAATATCAGTTTGACACGTGACATTTTGTTTTTAATTTTATTTTTAAAAAAAAATTAAAAATAAATAAAAATAATTCAAAAATTCAAAAAAACCACGAACTGACACGTGCCACCTCATTTAACGGTGTTAGTACGGAACTAATAGCGAGGTCTAAATTGATTCAATTTTTCACAATAAGGACCAAATCGAGAGCATTTACAATACGAGTACCTATTTGAGAAAATCCTATAGAAATAGGAATGTCCGAGATGATTAAACCAAAATTTTAAAAGAATAAAATTAAGAATAAAAAAATAAAATAAAACGAGAAATTAATATATTAAATATAACTTATTCTTTAATAATAAATAGATTGAAAATATAGTAGAAATGTTTTTTAATGATGATTAAAATGTGTTTAAGGATACATGAAGTAATTTTTTTTTAAAAAAAAAATCAATAAAATTTTAAATAATTTCTAGGAATGCATATATGATTTAAATTGATAAACAATATAATTTGAACTTTATAGATAATTAACATTTTAAAGATTGATATGAAAATTTTAAATACGAAGAAGTAATAGTTCTATTTAAGAACTAAAATAATAATTTATTAGATATTAAAATCTAGAGTTGAAATATATATATTGCTATTTTTTACGTAAATCAGTTTAAGAATAAATCAAATTGATAAAATAGTAAAATAAATTTTTAGAGAAATTTTTTTTACATGAGAGTATAAAAAATTTATGTTATAATATATATATATATATATATATATATATATATATATATATATATATATATATATATATATATATATAAATACTATTTTTAAAATAATACTATTTTAAAAAATAAAAATAAAATATATGTTTTTAAATTTAATTTTATTAATGATCAAATAATTATAAATCATAAAAAGATAATATTAAAAATGAAAAAATAGAATAAAAAATTTATAATTTAAATATAAGTTATTTTTTAATAATTTATTAAAAGAGCAATTAATTAAAAGTTATAAAAAAATAAAATTAAGAATAAAAAATAGTATAGACAAATTAGTTTAAAAATAAAATAAATGGATAAAAGGATAAAATAAATGTTATGCACATGTGGTAGAAAAAATGTAAATAAAAACTTAATTAAAAAGTAAAAGAAAAGTAAGATAAATTGCTCGTACATTTGGTAACAAAATCAATATAAATAAAAAAGGAATTAAAAATATCAAATAACTAAAAATTGTTACGAAATAAAATAAAATTAATAATAAGGTAAATTTACTAGTATTTTCTTGTCTTATATTATAATAGATTATATATGATTTAATTAATAAATGAAATTGATTATGCTAATTGAATATAATTTTGAAAATTTTAAAGCAATAAAAGTAAAATATATGAATATGCTCTAGTAGAATTAAATTAATAAACTAAGGAAATAAGTATTACAAAAAGTTATATTTTATTATTACTATACATATTTTTTCATATAATTCTCGTGTTGATCATATATTTAAGTTTTTTATTTGTTTTGGTCTTTATGTTTGTTTTTCTTGAGTTGAATTTTTATTTTTGTAAAAAGATTTAATATCATTTATTTTATTAAACTACGTTAATACTATTTCAAAGTGTCACATATTATATGTCTATGTTAAAATTTAGGTTGTCTTTTATATCGTAACTCTTCTCATTTTAACATATTATACATTTCAAGTAGAAGATGATCCAAGTTTAACATGTTATAGATCCATATCTTGACACGTAATAAATCAAATTTTTGACACATGGAACTTTCAAACGATGTTAATTTCAATTTAACGAAGGAGCCACATTAAGTATTCTCACAATAGAAACTTAATTGAGTGCTTTTAAAAAAAATAGGAATTCAATTAAGTAAAAAGAATATAAATACCAAAACGAATTAAAGACATAAATATAGGGACTAAATTACTAATTAAAGCTTATTTTTATTTTCATAATAATAATACTTTTTTTCCTTTTTTGAATTAATTAATTCATTTTTTATGGATATAACTATTATTTAGTTTTTTAACTATTTACAATGCATTTGAGGGTCGAGAATGGAGTTTGTATCCACACAAATAGATCAATAATCTTGATTTTAGACGAGGCAAAATTGAACTTGACAAGTCTTGTAAATAATATGTAACTTGTACATTGAGTCAATAAATCTTAATCGTTGTATTTGGTAAAAAAATCAAACAACAATGATATGAGATAAAGTAGTTCAAGAACTTGAAATTCTCCACAATTACACATTATTAATCATTTAGTGTAACTATGTATGTCATTGATCGTCGACCAAGATGGGGAGTTCTCTCCAAAAATCAAACACAATTTTTTTTCAATTATAACATGAAGATGACAATGGTCAATCTCTGTTCATCTTTTCTAAGTATGTTATTAATATCTTTTGGGTGTTGATATCCTACTCACAACATGCATTTTATCTTGATCCTTCTTCTCTCAAACCAAATTCTTTCAAATGTTGTCTTAACAAGAGCATAAGTAGGTAAGGAACATGTTATCTTCTAATCAAAGTTCATACACTTAGCTACATTACTTCTTATGTGTCTATTTTATTCCTTCTAAGCAGAGCTCAAATGTTTGAGTCCACTTCTCTATTAGTACTTGACTTAGCCTATAATTCGTTTGTCACAAATTTGATCTCATAACTAATAACTTAAGTTGAAAAGTAATTTTTCATTTCATAACATGTAACAATATAGCCAATAAAATACCTAATTGTTTTGTGATAGACTAATAATATGTAATGTAAGTAAAAAAAGTTAACACTCATGTTAAACAATTTTCTCTTCAACTCTAAATTAAATTTTTTTTTATTGAAATTGAATGTAATATGACGTATGCAATACATTGAGTGTAGGCGTTTACCTCCCATCCAACTTCTTCATATTACAATGTTGATGAGTTCCTATACCCATTATCATGCATAAGTTTAGTTATTGGGTGACATATTGAGAAAACAACTAGAAGAACAAAATTAAAGTTTCATGTGTCAATGACTAATGTCATACACAATTAAATTAAATGACTGGTGTGGAAATAACCTCTTTAACTACCTTGTCCTCACCTTAGTGTCATTTGTTATTTTACTACTTACAATTACTAACATTTTATTGACCAATGTACAATGTACAGAACACTTAGAATTATAAAGTTTATCTTCACCTTATTCAAAATGAGAATTATTGGTTTACTTATACGAACTTAAACATCATTCTTAACCCTCAAAAGACACTATAAACCATAAAAAAGTCTGAATATTAGTCATATTTATACTGAAATGAATAAATTAATACAATAAGAAAAAAAAATCTTATGATCTAAACGGAATCATGATTAAAGAAATTATCCACATAGTCAATAAAAGTTGTTTTTTAATATTTATTTTCTCAATTTTTAAATTTACTTATTACAAGACGTAAATTTATGTTATTGTTTTAATATTTCCCAGATTATATTCAATTAACATACCTAATGTCATTAATTAACTAAATAATCTAAAATTAAAAAAAATCATTACAACAATACATTCACGTAAAAAAAAAACATAAGGTACTCAAAACGTCCAACAAACAGCATTAAAAAGCCCTAAAAACACGCTATTAACATAATTTAAAAATGAAAAAATGTGTTACAAAAAACAATTTCTAAAAGAAATTAAAACAAATTAAAAAAACGTGCTAAAATTACAAATCAAATTTATGTTTTGAATAATTACTTCTTTATTTGAAAATTATACTGTTAGAAAGATTTACTCACACCAATAATTGTTTAAAAAAGAACTATTGTAAATTTAAAGTAGAATTATGGCAGTATATTCCAAGAAGGTACCTTTATGATTCTTCAACCTATCTTCAAACCTCCTCCACCGTATTACTCCAAGTGGGATAAAATATTATCCATTTTCATGTAAAGTTGTCATTATAACCAAATGAGATTGCAATTCTGGAAGATGATGATGATGAATCTTCCTTTAACATTGTCTTTCCTCCTTCCATTAGAACTTTTATATTGTAAGTATTGTAAAGTTTCCTTTAATCTCACCAAACTACTTGATATTGTAGATGCATGTGAATTAGATATCTCCATTTACACCTTGTACCTTCCTCCTATCTAATACTTATATTTGATGTTGGGTTCAATTATCACACTATGTATAATTAAAAGTATACAAGATTTTAGTATAATTTAAAAATATGGTTAATGACTTTAACGCCACCAGACACCTCATCACGTTTCTTCTTCGTTTCGACTATGTGTTTGAAGTGTGGTTCAGATTTATTTAGCTCAGCAATATTCTGTGTTGGATTTTAAAGATTATGCTAGCCACCTGTTTTCTCATGGTATACACTCATAATCTTCTTTGCAACAATGTTTCCAAGGAGTTTACAGGGAAATATAGTTTTAATAATTGGAATTTTATTTATAAGTATTAATAATTTAAATTATAATATTAATACATATTTATATCTTTAAAGTAATGTAATGTAAGAAAATTATTTTTTTAAATTAATTTTTATTTAGAAAAGGTGACTCATTGGGATAGTTTGTCTCGTATTGTCTTTAGCTATAGGAAGGACAGATTAAAACGAGTAACACATTGAAAACTCCAACCTAAGCCATTGTGACTCACTTTGTCATCTTTATATGACAATGAAATAAGACAAGTTCAAATTTGACTATCTTATCCTTATTCCAAATTAAAAATTTATCCACATATCTAGTATTAATATTTTTGGCTTTATTTTCATCTCCATTCTCGTTGGGAATCGTATACATGTATGGTCCATTTATTATTTTAAATATTAATTAAATAATTTTTTGTGAAAAAAATAAAAACTACAATAAAAACATGATTTTTTCTCCAATATCAAATATTAAAAAAAATTACAATTATATAAAGGATAAAATAAGAATATCAAATAACAATTAGTTAAAAGATCAAATAATTATAGAAAATAAAAAAAAAATTATAAAAAATAATAAAAATGATCATATGTAATATAATTAAGTTAAAAAAAATTAATGTGAAAAAAGTGTTTTAAATTAACTAATAAATTAAATGTTTTAATAATTTAAAACAAAGATAAATATGAGAATAAAACAAATATATACATATATTCACTCTAGTTCGCATATCTAATTCAAAAAATAAAATGTTACTTATACTCGTATCACTAAATAATTAATATAGTTAATCAATATAAAAATTTGCTATTAAAATCGAAATAAATTTAAATAATACCCACATATATGAATTGATTTACCATCCCTATCTATAAGTCTATTAGGTTTATTGTGTTGTTATCCATTTTTCTAGTTCATTATAGCATAAATTAATTGTACTTGGAATACGGTAAATATTATTGGTGTGATGAGTTCCGTACACAACAAGAATGGAATGACTTTCCTATCATATCAAACATCTTCCTAATGTACTAGAAGGTGTTTAACCACTAATGTCAGCCTAATTATACCGTAAGATTATATAATCATTAACCATTTTAATTTGTGTAAAACAATATTTAAATCAATCCATTGTTAACATATAGTAAATTGGTAAAACTTTAACTAATTATCGACCCTTACATTTACACAAGAAAGTGTGAAAAAAACGAAAAAGCAAATCAAGGGAATGATTCTCCAGTCTCTTTTTCTTCGATGGTAAAACAAAAAGTGAAGCAACAAAAACGTAATGATAAGCTTTATAACACTTTTTCAATTGAAAAAATATAATCGGTCGTCGATCCAACCTTCTTATAAATTACTAACACTTTTTTTCGTTGTCCATATTTCTTTTCAGAAAAAATCATATTAACAATTATAAATCTATAATAAAAATTAAATTAAAAGAAATATTATAATTTTATACTCGTTTTAATATGGAATATTGTTTCATGTAATCGTAATTATAAAATGCATTATTAACATATACTAGATAAAGATATTATTGTTGAAAAGTCATCATTACTATAAATAAATTAACAAAAGTTGTCTTCACCACGAGAGAAAAATAAGACGGGTCAAATGCAATGATGACAAAAGAAAAGTCAAAAGAGAATAGTGGAAGAAGTCATGAATAAACAGGAGAGAAAAATCCTAAAAATCCAATGATCTCTAGTCAAGACATCTAAAAGAGAAAAAAGAGGCGACATCGACGCACTCTGAATCCCTGCGTAAGAGGAGACAAGACGTGATAGTACCCATGATGAAAAAAGAAACAGATCTGCAACTTGAAAGGCGCTAAGAGGGCGTAGGAGTTCCGATGAATGCATAGTTGATGATCATGACATGGTGGTTGCCTGACCGAGACAATCAAAATCGTGTGGTTGTCTGTCGAAACTGGAACTCCGACGATGACGACGGTAGACAACGTCATCACGAGCAACGGTTCTAACAACGACGATTTTAGTGAACAGGAGAAACAAAAAAAAAATTTTAATAATCTTAGACTCTAGATACCATATTGAATATAGTAAAAATTATGTATAAGATTAATCTTCTTTGTGTTGAATATACACATAAAGTATTGTATTTATAATATGAAAAAATGAATTAAACTCAAAATACAAATAAGAAACAATAATACAAATTAAAAGTAAAATATTAAATTAAGATAAAAATAATACATCTAGCACAACAATTTAAATTTAAATTGATAATTTCATTTATAATACTTTGTAACATAAACTTCTAAATCACAGCGTTAAATGTTTTGTCCTAACATGAGTAATAAAGAATTATAAGGTGAAAACTTTTTTATTTTGTGAACATGTTAGAAAAATAACACACAATGGGGTTGCATAAGAGGATCATGTTAGACTATTTTTGTGCTTATTGGTGGACCATCAAAAGTTTCATCGTTGGGGGTACCAATTATTTTTTATTGATGATTAGTTGAGATTTAATTCGGTATTCATGAAGAAACAAAAATCAGAAGTGTTCAAGAAGTTCAAGTATTGTATTGGATACTCTTAACGTACCAGATTGAAAAAATGGTCAAGCTTTTAAGGAACAACAATATGCTATCCGCTTTAGGCCCTGTTCTTTTGAGTGGATTTGAGAGGATGGATTTGGGGGGATTTGAGAGGATTTGAAGATAATTTTTTTTGTCGTTTATTTGAGTGAATTTGGAGGTAAATGAGAGTGAATTTGGAAATAATTTTTTTTTAATTTGTCATGTCCATACAATTCTATACTAATTCTCACAAATTTTATTTCCAAATTCACTCTCATTTACCTCCAAATTCACTCAAATAAACGACAAAAAAAATTATCTTCAAATCCTCTCAAATCCCCCCAAATCCATCCTCTCAAATCCACTCAAAAGAACAGGGCCTAAAGCGGATAGCATATTGTTGTTCCTTAAAAGCTTGACCATTTTTTCATAGAGAGACTTTCTAAGACACTTGAGTGTTCTTCATGCTCCACAAAACAATGGAGTTATTGAAAGGATGTATAATATAATATCTTTTATTTTTATTTGTATTGATTAATTATTTTTAACACAATAACCCTAAATATTTCTAAATAAAAAAAACCTCAAAACAAATATTGAAGTCTAAATAAAATATTATGAAATATGAAATATATTCCAAAAATATGTTATTTTTTTCAATTAAAACATGTATTAGATGAAATTCTTATGAGTTTATCTCAATTATAACATTTAACACAATGCTTTATGATATAAAATTCTCCAATCACAGAAAAAAATACATTCTCCTCACTATAAACTTTTTCTCTCTCTATTGCAATGTCATATGATTTTCACTTAATTTCTTTACGTAATAATCACCAATAATAAAAATAAGGGCAAGTCCAAAATCAATCAAAATAAAAATAAATATTTTATAAACAAATCACAATTCACATACAATTTCCAATTTTCTTATATATTTAATAAATTAAATTAATTTGTTTATTTCTAACAAAACCAAAATTTGAAGTACAGATCGTGATATATATAGTATTGTGTATAATTTTTTTAATTATTTTTTAGCTTAATTTGAGTCTAACTAGACCTTTAACTCCAATCTATACCAAACAATTTAAAAAAATTGGATATAATGTATTAGATGTAATTATAGTATTGTAATTTGATAATCTAAAGTACCTTGAAATGACTTTTTTTAGCATTTTCCATATTTACATGCAGTGCCTCAGTCTCCCTCGTAACTCCATCCATTCTTCCCAGCTACCAATTTTGTTGTCATTCGAATTTTCCTATTCAAAAACAATATACAAGTTATTATAGCTTAATAATAACAATAATAAAACAATTTCAAATTAATTGATCTTAACATTAAATTATATTTAGTAAATACCTCTATAATATCATTGATTTCAAAAATAGTGTTAAGTTTAGCCTTGTACATGAATCAACCTTTGAGAGATGGATGCATGCAATTGAGTTAGAGCTTAGCTTTGATGCTATGTTGATAGGTCATTCATTTTATAACTTGCATCATACCTATATAAAGGATAATGAAAGTAGACATTTTGATTGTACATTGAATTAATTAATGATAAAAAATTTAACAATGTAGAAAATTCAACTTAATAATTAAATAAATACTAGTGTTTGTTGAAGTCACATAAGTTTAAAACTAATTTATATTTATATTAAAATTTTATTTTTAAATATATATTCAGTTTTTAATCTAGTAAAAATTAAATTATTTTATTCGGATACAGAACTTAAAATAACAAAAATTAAATTAGTTTATCAGTTATTATTTATTAATAATGAAACGATAGTGATTAATATTATTGATTTTATAACCATTGTTTATCTTTTAAAATGTTATTTTAGACATTTTTATTACTCAGACCTATCTATATATTCTTTTCAATTATAAAATTGTTTTGTCATTAAGAGTGTTTATTGGTTCAAATTATTAGATAATACAATTTAATTTAATCAAAATTAATTTAATTTTCTCAATAATAGATTAAGTTAGATTGTATTTAACATTAAAAAAATACAAAAACTCAACACAACCTAACCCAATATTTCTTTAATAGAATTTTTCAAATTCTACATAAACCAAACACTCAACTCGCGAACACCCTTAATATTTACATAATACTCAAGCTTAATAAAATACATTTAAAATTATTAATTAGGAGAGATTTAAAAAAAAATCTTCTATTACGTTTTATACAATGAAATTCTTCTTTTATGTTTCTATTTTAAATTTATTTTTTGAAATAATAAAAAATACAATTGACCTGCACATGTATAGAAAAAACTTATTTCAATATATGTAAAAAAATATTGTTAAAATAAATTAAAAACTGTGGAGTTTTTCCGCACGTAGTGGTGACGCTTTATACTTTAAACAAAATTAATGCAAAATAAGTTTAATCTAGTCTAAAAGAAATAGAAAGTTGGAGAAAAAACAATGGAAAATGGCATGAAACAAGTATTTGCTCTAGTCATATAAATAGACATTCCATACCTTTGGAAGGGTTATGATAGAAAGGAATCATCAACATAACAAAATTTCATATATAATTTAAGATATGGTTTATTTATACTAAAATTTTACACATAGGAGAGATTAACCATTCCAAAATGACGCAAAAACTCATATTTCCAAAGGAAAAGAATTTCTTACTATTAGTTTTTATACACCCACATGATAATTGTCTTTTAATAATAAAATGTTAAACCTACATACTAATGGTCATAAGTAATAACTCAACATCTTACAAAGAAAGAAATACATACACTTCCATAATCTATTCACCTTATCTTTCTCTTTATCTTTCACCCACCATGTGTTTGAAGTATGGTCACATACCATGTTGCCAACAGTTTTCAATTTCTCTTCTTTCACTAAGGCCAAATATGCATATACTTCCATACTGG
The DNA here is from genome assembly GCF_016808095.1 of Vigna angularis. Lineage (NCBI taxonomy): Eukaryota > Viridiplantae > Streptophyta > Magnoliopsida > Fabales > Fabaceae > Vigna > Vigna angularis. Next base: position 16,512,792 of record NC_068971.1, read on the forward strand.
GCTTAAAAGCTGCTCACCTTATCTCACGTCTTCTTCATTTTGACCCACCACGTGTTTGCAGTGTGTTCGACATTTATTTAGTTCTATCATATTTTGTATTGTATTTCAAAGCCTATATATGGCTACTTCTTTTCTCATTCTATGCACTCATATCTTTGCAATAATGATTTTGGACCAAGGATAGCAGAAGGAGGAAAATGTGTTTTTCCTTTCTTTATTTTCACAACTATGATTAAGGATCTATTAGTTAGTAAAAGCGGAAATTATTATAAGGAAAATATATAAGTACGTTGAAGATAAGCTACAAATGAATGTTTTAAATACTTTAAGTTATAAGATTTAATATATATATATATATATATATATATATATATATATATATATATATATATATATATATATATAATATAAAATAAATTTTTTATTTCATTAGAATATCTTCTTTCCAAACTCAGGGACTCTAACTTCTCCCTAGATTTTTGAGACAATTTTTCTTTTGTTCTTCATTTAGAATTAATTTGAGTTTATTACAATTTTGACATTAGGATATTTTTCTTCTTCCTCTAATCTTAATTCCTCTAATTTAGTGTTGTCTGGAAGGGGTTTTCTATTGCATGTATAATTTGATATTAAAAAAAAAAGGATTTATATGTTAGTCTAGTTTTTCAATGATATGTTTTTTTAATCAATTTTTTGGAAGCAAATAGGTATCTCTAGGTCTTTTGGATGTTTTTCTTGAGAAAAAGATTTTAAGGCAAGTGAATACATTCTAATTTAGTTAACTTGAATTGATTTAAGTAACCCTTAAATTAAATGGTTGATGTTATTGTTTTTGTTTTGAGATGATAAAGCATTTTATAATAGAGATTTTTCACGTAAAATCATTCTCCAAAGTAAGGATGCTATATATTTTAGGATAATGATATTTCAACACCATTTTTTAACAAATTTTTGACTTTGTTCATGAGTCGGCTTATAATTGGTTCAGGTGGAAAAAATTTTAACAAACTGGAAATGACATGGAAATGAAAGTGAGAGGATGTTGTAAGGGTTTTCATTTGGCGGGCTTTATTTTGGGGTTCCAAAAATTGGAAACTCATTTGCGCACAGAGAAGCCTCGAGAGAACGTCCTTCCACCCATAGACCTCCCATTCTCAGAAATCGTTATTCACCCATTTTGCATCGTTCATCGGAGCCTTGTCCGCCACCGGAATGATGCTCCCTACACCTCACCTATTCACCCTATACCCCCAATTTTACATATTTGCCCTTCATTTATTAAAGTCAAAAGAAAGTTAATGATGACTTAATGATTTCCTAAGCACCAACCATTCTCCTAACGACCAACAACCCTAAATGTTTTCTGATTATATAAACCCTACCCTATTACATGCACCCCCTTCCTCTTTCTCATTTTTTCACTTTCATCACAATAGCATTTTGTTCACTTCACTTTCACTTTTATTGTTTGATTGTTTTTTGAGTTGAAAGGTTATAGAGTGGTGGTTGTCATCCGTGGTTGTGGTGTTGTGCATATTGGAGGAGAGGAAGAAGGTGGTGAGAGAGAGCTCATCTAGGTTAGTTAAATATTTCAATTAAACACCCTTAACTGGCGCGTTTGGAGCTCATATGTATTATGTTGTTTATATATATATATATATATATATATATATATATTACATTTATTTATTTAAATTGAAATATTTATGATGTGTTTCATGTTTTATGTAATTATTTTGTTTTTGAAAGTTTTGTTAGTTAATATTTTATGTTATATTGTATTTATTATATACATTTGTGTACGTGTTAATTTTTAAACTTTTGATTTAATTTATAAGTTGTTTATATTTGGTAATTTTTATTTTAATTTTAAAAGTTTTCTTTAATTTTTATTTGTTATTTGTTAAATTTTAATATTGTAATGTTTATTTAGGTCGTATTTAATTATATAAGATGGATAACTATCCATTTCTCGATTCTCAAATAAATTCTGATTTTTTGTCGGAATTTTCTTCTTTTCTAAATGAAGTGGGCGAGGGTGATTACACAAATAAGTATTCCACTGATCAAATCGTTCCATCACGTGCCGATTTAATTGAAGGGGTTCGAAAGATTGCACTTGACCTTGGAAATGTTGTCGTCATTATAATATCTGACACAACAACTAGTGAAGCTGGAAGAAAGACATTTATTTTGTTAGGCCGTGAAAGAAGTGGGAAGTATAGGAAGTATAAGCCAAATGTTCAGTCTAGTGTATCTGGCACAAGAAAATGTGAGTGCCCGTTTAGGTTGAGGGGTGAACCTAAAGGACATGGTTGGGTGTTAAAGGTTATGTGCAACTATCACAACCATGAATTAGCAGAGACTTTGGTTGGTCATCCTTCCGCGGAGAGGTTAAATGCTGTTGAACAGTCAATTCTTTTGGACATGACTAACAGTCAAGTAAAGCCGTCAAATATTCTTTTGACTCTCAAAGAACATAATGAAGATAACATGACCACGATAAAGCAAATATATAATGCGAGGTACACTTACAAACGATCTTTGAGAGGGTCGAGGACTTCAATGTAGTAGTTGATGATGTTGTTAGATAGAGACATATACATCCAGAGAAGAAGATGTTTGGACGATTATGACGTGGTAAGTGACCTGTTTTGGACACATCCCGATTTAGTGTACTTGTTGAATTCATTTAATATATATGTGTGTGATACACTACTATTTGAAAATAATACATCAGAATTATTCTTTAAATCTTTTAATAAGTAAAAGGGTGATACTCTTCTCATATGGAAGTGGCTTAACTTCCACAATGTTCTCCTTGCAACTACGTGAAAGTCAATCTCCATTTAGCTTGTCTAACATTGTCAAAGTGAGGGACGTTGATGGAAAACTAAATTCAAGGCATGAGGTATTTTAGCTTTTGAGAGTCTAAAGAAAATAGAAGTATTGCACGGTGCCTACCATATTTAAGATTTACTTTGAATATATTACTGTATGCTTCTGCAATACATTAATGCGTCAATTTTTTCACATAAAAAAAGAAACATTTGATTTTATATAAAATAATTGAGTAACCAGTTACTAAGTTGATAAAAATACACCGTTTTCTTGTGAAAATTTTTGGTTTTTTAATTCATCTTTTAGTTGTGTCTCCAGAAATTTTACTGAGTTGGAAAGGTCTAGAATTTCTTTTTCACCATCTTGTTTCAATGCTCACGAACACATAACCTTTGTGGGTTTTTATGCAGTTTTCGCTAGAGAAATTTGTTGAAACCATGAAGCTAATGGAACGTATGTATGGTGCGAAGGAGTTTGTAACAAGGAAGGACACAAGCCTTTTATCTCCAGACACATTCTATCTCACTGAAGTTGACTCCATGTATTGGAGATTCTATGAAAAACAAACTAATAGATAGGAGAAAAGATTATGATAGATTTAAAAAAGTAATTATTTACATATCAACGTATAAGCATAGATTTTATATTACTTTAGAAGTTACTTGATGTCTACTTTATATAGATTATTAGTATAACGTATAAGTTTTTAAATGTATTAAAAGGTTAACAATTTTATCATTTTATTATTAGGTTTAATAGGTTCGGAGGTCCCTATATTTGCGGGTTCGTTTCAATTGGGTCCTTCAATTTTGGAAGTGATCAATTGGGTCCGTAATTTAATAAAATTAAGTCAATAATACCCTTTCTGTTAAATGCAATGGACGGCGTTAACTTCTTAAACAGGTGGCATGCTGAAGCATCGTTCTATTTGCACCTGGCCCAGTTTGAGCTGAATACGTGTATTTGCACCTGGCGCAGGAGAAGAAGACCGACCCTCTTCTGTGGTCAATTCAGGTCAGTGCCGCCTCAACTCCACCGGTGTCTCCCTCCCTTCCGTCGACCTCGCACACCGTCTCGTCTCCTACATCTGCTTCGACAACCACGTCCCCTCGCCTGGAAGCTTCTCGAGAAAGCCATGGCCGTCAGAATCCTCCCTCCCTTGCTCGCCCTCTCCCTCATTTCCACTCGCGTCCTCCCCCACCGCCACCTTCACCCTGCCGCCTACGCCCTCTACATCGACCTCCTCAACCGCCACGCCTTCTCCCTCTCGTCCAGGAATGGATCTATGAAGGATGTACTGAAAGAACAAACCTTGTCCCAGGAAGGTTCAGGATCAAACAATTTGGCAAATTTTGAAGGCGAGAGGTGACCGTCTTGGTGCGGCTGTTGATGGTTAACGGATTTACCCTCTTTCATGGTGGAAGAAGAAGCAACGAATAAGAATAAAAAACAAAGAGTAATCGGGAGTGAAACACTTCACACAGAATTTGGGATTTCGACAACGCTGGAGGGTGAAAAAAGAAAATTAGGGTTTTGGATTAGAAAGGGAAAGGGAATCTGAATGCAAATTAAAAATTGCAGAAATTGGTTGTTAATGTTGCATCTGGCATTTCATCTACATTAACATCAGGGATCTCAAAGGGTAATTGTTGCATTGACCTTTTTAATTAATGGATAGAATATAGAACTGTAATCTCTGTTCAAGGAATGAAATATGGAAGCAATTACGTAGAGGAAAGTGCAAGAATCTCAGATACCGGTTGAGGAGAAGGAGGAAAGGATGAGGAACTTGGAGCGCCGAGAAATTGAGTTCATGAGGATTCAGAGACGTAAAATTGGAATTGACGATTTCGAGCAATTGACGATGATTGGGAAAGGTGCTTTTGGTGAGGTATGCAAAATATAATCTGCATAAACATTTGGTTCCTTCTGAAGGTGTGGTCACTGATACCTTTGAGAAAATATAGGTGAGGTTATGTCGTGCTAAAAGTACGGGAGAGAGTTTTGCCATGTGCCACGTATTAGTTCAAACTTTGCCACATGGATGCCACGTATTAGTTCAAACTGTGCCACATGGAAATAAAAAAGATGTTCAGCATGCCACCTGTTTAAGAAGTTAACGACGTTCATTGCATTTAACGGAAAGGGTATTATTAACTCAATTTTGTTAAATTAGGGACCCAATTGATCACTTTCAAAATTAAAGGATCCAATTGAAACAAACCCGCAAATATAGGGACCTCCGAACCTATTAAACCTTATTATTATAATTAATTTTAACTAAGTTTAATACAAACTTGTAATTAGTAATTAAATGGACAAATTATAAAGTGAATTTACATATTAAGTAAATACCGAGAAAAGTAATTGGTATTTATAATTTTCTTTGTACAAGAAATTAAAATCATTTTAATGACATGAAATATTTACGTTAACCTACTGTAATGCTCAAGAAATACGTAATATTTTTATTTATGAAATTCTATATTTTCTTAAAATATTACCAATTATAACTTATAATCGGTAAATAATAATATACTAGTTTTCTTTAAAAAAATAATATAAGAGTTAAAAACTAATAATTTTATTCATTCGTCTTGTTTTATGCGAGGACCTCAAAAATAGATTTAAAAATGAAGCAAAAGGGTGTCTTAAGTTAATAGGACCAGACTTTAAAATGTCATTTCAAACATCTTGGCCCATTAGCTTATTATGTCTCTCTCTAAAACTCAATTTCAGATTTCCTCTGCCTTCTCTCTATCACAACTTTGTCTTCTCTCTTCCATTCATCCTCTTTGAACCAGTAGATTTCCAATCAGGTGGTGCCAAAACGTCCGCAGCGTAGCGAGCTTCGCAACAGACTGATTCGTTTTGGGTCCTAGGTTGGTAAGTCCCTACATGCAGCTTCTTCACTGTTCTTGAACGGAGACGTACATTCTTGTTGGTTGCATGTGCCTTTTTGCTTTTCCTTCTTCCATTTCTACTCCATTCTAGCTCTAAGAGTTGTTTATGTCACCAATGTGGTGTTCTGTAGGGTTTGTTGAGTTCTCACAACTCAAGGTTCGGTTGAAGGGTTCTTGTGAGCTGTTCAGTCAAGTTACTCTAAGGTAAGGGGAGCAAGGATACATTTTTATATTGATTGCATGTGATGTATGCTGAGTTTTGTACTGTTGTACTGTTGGTTTTGTGTTATGACTTGGAAAGATCTAGTTGCATGTGTTGAACTTTGGGACAGTGGAACTGGAGTGTGATGTTTTTATACTGTTTGGATGTATTTAATTGTTGTAATGACTATGTTGAAGTGCTTCTGGTGAGAGACCCGTTGTATCAGTGAATAAAATAGGAAACTTAGAGTTCTGGTAGTGTTTTGGGTCACTTGAGAGGAAGTGAGGTAGTGATTTTGGGAAGTAGGGGTTTTGGGCACAATTGGGTTGTTGGGACATCTTAGGCAAGTCATTTGTGACTTGTTAGGATCATGAAACTGGTTTAGAACATGCTAAAAATGGTAGAATTAGATTTGAGCCCCTAAGTTGAGGAAATTAGTGTTTTAAGAAGGAATTTGGGTCTTACTCACTTAATAATCACTATATGAATGAGTAAAATCAATTAGATAAGTTTAATTAGGTTTATATCACCCATTAGAGGTCTTAGAAGTTGGGGAAGATTATTGGAAATGGTAAGAGGGTGTGGGTGGGTATAATTTTGCAGAACTTGCATTCTACAGATTATGCAGTCCCGCTATGCGAATGGTCTCGTACAGCGAGACCCTATAGAGGGTGCTCACTGTCTGAGTCATTCGCTGTGCGAGCTGGTGCATTGTGCGAATGACTAGAGGGTGTTGCTCTTTGTTTGTGGATTCGCCTAGCGAATCCTGTCGCTATGCGACTGATGATGGTATGGAACAACTCCTATTTTAATTCGAACGACGAGTTTGGGCGCATAGCGAGTCTTTGGGAGGGGTGGTCTCTGTCTAGGCTCTCGCATAACGACCTGGGTGCGCTATGCGAGAGGTTGGAAGTCTGATGCATGCAGTGAGTTAATTCGCATAGCGAATTAAGTGAGTGTGTTATGCGAGGGACATGAGGTACAACACCTCAGCGAGTTAATTCGCCTTACGAGTGACGGTGCGCTGCTCGAATCCTTTGAGTCTAGTCTTCTCTTTTGCTCTCTTTTTGGTTGAATCAAGTGTGTGGAATGTTGGGAATGCATAGTATGATGTGGTAATGTGATTATATTGAAAGTATGCGAGTGTATGAAACATTGTTTGGTGATTGAAAGTATATGGTTTTAAAAGTATGGTTGATAGACGTAATTCCATGGATCTCAAAGGAAGGTTACATGGTGGTGCCTTGTATTATTGGACGTAATTTCATGATCTTCAAGGAGAAGATTCATGGTGGTGTCTTAGTGTTTAGAATGATTTGCATGGTAGCTCAGTCTTGGGGTTTATCCTGAAACTACAATGGTCAATCATTCTCAAGTAGAGAGGATTGAATCCTGTCGTGAGTAGTAGCAGGAGGTCCTAGTCTTGGGTGCTTCCAGTATGGCCCAAGGTGAGTGATAATGCACTAACCTCGTGAGTGTGGTAGGGTGAAACCCATTGGCAATGTCTTTGTAAAGTAGTAGAGGCCACCACGAGTGCATGACCCGCCATAGCTCGACAATCATTCTAAGTCCGGACGAGTCAAGTGTAAAGTGTAACAAGTGGTGTTGTATGGTTCATTAACTTTGAATTAAACTTGCATGTTGTATGCGATTGTTATAACATGATTTTTGTATATCTAGCTCACCCTTGCTTCTGTGTTTGTGTTTTGCTTGGGTATGCTTTTCTTTTACAATGATCATCCACTTGGATGTGAGCAGATGTGGATGAGGTGCCTCTGGAGCAGGCTTTGGAGGAAGATAATGCTACTGCTTAACTTGTTTATGAATTTCTTAATTAAGTTCTATCCTTTTGAAATACTCTAATGCGTTTAAAGTTTTAAATTATGGCACATTTTGGGATGACTATAACTTTAATACTTTACTTACAGTCTACTTCTAACTGTTCTCTTATATTAAAATGTGGACTTACTATATTATATGCTTCTATATAATCTGGGATGTTACATTTTCAAAATATGAAATGAAATAATATCTTTCATTTTATAATAATAAAATTTAAAAGCATTGAAATGTTGTTTTTATATGTTTCATTTCCATCTATCTCATTTGATTAGAGATTATATTTCAATTCACTTTATTTCAGTTTCTCTCTCCAATCTAAAGTTCAAACATATATTTTTAAAAGAACGGGTAAAAGTCTATGATCATTTTCGTATCATTTCGTGAAGGATGGGTACCAAAGACCAAATAACTGGGGACTTAAGACAAATGTTTTGCATTGTGAGGTCAACACAGGTCATGACATTAATTTATGAGTGGAAATTGTTTTTAACAATTAATGGACATATATCATCTTGAGGTAATGATGACCACATTTATATCCAATTTCATCACCATGGAACAAACTTTTCTATAACTCTTCATCAAAAAATGGATGGGCACAAAACGCCAAATAATTGGGAACCTAAGCAAATGTTTTGCATAGTGATGTCAACACAATATTGACATTAATTTATGAGTGGAAAAATTTTTCTTTAACAATTAATGGACATACAACTCATCTTCAGGCAATGATGATCACATTTATATCCAATTTCATCACCATGGAACAAACTTTTCTATAACTCTTCATAAAAAAAGAGGTGCCAAATAAGTGGGAACGTAACGCCAATGTTTTGCACAACGAGATTAACACAGGTCATGACATTAATTTATGAGTGTAAATTTTTTTTAACAATTAATGGACATACAACTCATCTTCAGCCAATGATGTCCACATTTATATCCAACTCCATTACCATAGAACAAATTTTCTGTACCTCTTCATCAAAAAATGGGCGAGCAGCAAAGGTCAAATAACTAGGAACCTAAGGCTAATGTTTTGCATAACGAGGTCAACACAGGTCATGACATTAATTTATGAGGGGAAATTTTTTTTTTAACAATTAATGGACATACAACTCATCTTCAAGCAATAATGACCACATTTATTTTCAACTTCATCATCATTGGACCAACTTTAACTATAACTCTTCATAAAAAAAAATGGTGGGCACCAAAGGCCAAATAACTAGGGACCTAAGGCTAATGTTTTACACAACGAGGTTAACAAAGGTCATGACATTAATTTGAGTGGAAAATTTTTTTCTTAACAATTAATGGACATACAACTCATCTTCAGGAAATGATGACCAAATTTATACCCAACTTCATCACCATGGAACCAACTTTTCTATAACTCTTGATTAAAAAAGTGGGTGGGAACCAAAGGCCAAATAATTGGAACCTAAGGCAAAAGTTTTGCACAGCAAGGTCAACACAAGTCATGACATTAATTTATGAGTGAAATTTGTTTTTTTAACAATTAATGGACAAACAAGTCATGTTCGCCAATGATGACCACATTTATATCCAACTCCATCACCATGGAATAAACTTTTCTATAACTCTTCAGAAAAAGTGGGTGGGCACCAAAGGCCAAATAACTAGGAACCTATGGCTAATGTTTTGCACAACAAGGTCAAAAAAGGTCACGTCATTAATTTTTGAGTGGAAATTTTTTTTCTTAACAATTAATGGACATACAACTCATCTTCAGGTAATGATAACCACATTTATGTCTAACTCAATCACCATGGAACAAACTTTTCTATAACTCTTCATAAAACAATGGTGGGCTCCAAAGGCCAAATAACTGGGAATCTGTGGTCAATGTTTTGCACAACGAGGTCAACACTGGTCATGACATTAATTTATGAGTGAAATTTTTTTTTTATCAATTAATGGACATACAAGTTATGTTCAACCAATGATGACCACATTTATATCCAATTCCATCACCATGGAACAAAATTTTCTATAACTCTTCATAAAAAAATGGGTAGGCACCAAAGGCCAAGTAACTGGAAACTTATGGCTAATGTTTTGCATAGTGAAGTCAACAGAGGTCATGACATTAATTTATGAGTGAAATTTTTTTTTTAACAAATAATGGACATAAAAGTCATCTTCAACCAATGATCACCACATTTTATATCCAATCCATCACCATGGAACCAACGTTTCTATATTCATTCATAAAAAAAATGGGTGGGCACCAAATACCAAATAATTGGGAACCTGATGTTAATGTTTTGTACATCGAGATCAACACAGATCATGACATTAATTTATAAGTGGAATTTTTTTTAACAATTAATGGACATACAACTCATCTTCAGCCAATGATGACCACATTTATATCCAACTCCATCACCATTGAACCAACTTTTCTATAACTCTTCAACAAAAAATAGGTGGACACCAAAGGCCAAATAACTGGGAACCTAAGTCTAATGTTTTGCACAATGACATCAACACACATAATGACATCCATAGTTGGTGGGGATTGCACTAAAATTGTCTAACACATAAAATGTTCATTCTTGTATTGAACCCTGTTATAATCAACATCCATATTTGGTGGAGACTACACCAAAAATAATACATCACCCACAACGACAACCCTGTTACAAATACAACACTATTATACACCAATGTGTAATACATTAAATGATAATTCTTATCTTCAAAACATAGGAACACATTCAAAGTAACACTAAAATCTAGGAAAGTACAACTTTATTATCAACAAATACAATGAATACATTTCTTTCAAGATTTCCAACAAAAATTATGTTCTTCAAAGGTAATCAATAGGTTATCAAAGAGTTCTAACAAAACCATAAATGACATTGCAACAACCATTATTCTACAACAACCCTAATTGTTGCAACACTTCATCCTTGCAGATATTGTCAATATTCAAAATCCAATCAAAACAAACTTCTCCGTAAACTATTGCAGCTTCTCCTGAAAACAATAAAATGCACACAAAATGAATAAAATGCTCAATCTTTTATTAAAGGTCCATAAGAATTTTTTCTTACTTACGCTTGCGTAATTAGGCGTTGTTTTCTCTTCGTATTTATCAACACCATCACACAACTCCATAAATTTCATAACAATAACTCCACAATCATACCTACATCAAACAAAGTTCAAAATATAAATAATGTCATACTACTTCAATCAAACAAATAAATATTATAATAAAAAAAACAGAGACTAAACTTATGTGTTGGGTTTGATTGGAGTGTGCACGTGTTGTACTTGGAAGGATGGTTTGTTTTCTTCATAACGATTTAACAACATTATTGAAAGATAAACAACCATAAACCAACATTATTGAAAGAAACTAATAAATTTTCAATACAACACATTTACTTACATTGTTTACACCTTATTGTTTAATGGAATTCATGACTGTCAAAGCAAACATTGTACAAAAGATATGTCAAAATAACCTAACAACAACCACACACCCAAAAAATTGTAACTTTGCACCCAAGACGCACAAAAACCAAGGAATAATCAACCAAAAGTTCAAATATTTTAAACAATTCAATATCACCGAACAAAAAAAAACAAAGGATAATGATAACGAACCACACAAACTTACAAATGGTGCTACTTCCTCTTCAATGGTGGTTTTTGGAGCACGTTGGTTCTTTGAAACGGCGGAACGAAGACAAATAAGATTCTGATGAACAGCTTCGAAACAATGATAGGAAAGACTCTAGTGAATGACAACGGTCCGGTGAATGGTGCAAAGTGAGTGAATGACAACTTCTGCAAATGGGAGACCTGTGGGTGGGAGGACGTTCTCTCGAGGCTTCTATCGCGCAATTGAGCTTCCAATTTTTGAAATTTCCAAAATGAAGCCCACCAAATGGAAACCCTTGTAATCCCCTCTCATTCCATTTCCACATGATTTTCAGTTTTTTAAAATCCTCTCCACTTAGACCAATTACAATACGACATCGACAAGTAGACAAAGTCAAAAGTTTGTTAAAAAATGGTGTTGAAATATCATTATCCTATATTTTATATCCAAAATGTAAATATTGTAATCATTATAAAGACCAAGTGTCCGTAACTTTGAGAGGCTTATATATTTAGTCTAGAGAAATATTGTCCTTATTATTAAACTTGGATAAGAGTTTAGTAGATAACATGTAAAAGCTTAGTGTAATTAGCTTGAAGGGACGTTATGCACTCAAAAATATAACTTACAACTTTATTCATTGTAAGTTAAAAATAACATTTGTTAAAATGAACAAATTATGCATTATTACAGAACATTCCTTATTTATATATAAAAAAAGGTTTATAGGAATTTATAAAATTATTAATTGAACTTAATGGATCCCTTACGAAAAGATTTTTAGAAGTATTTTTAATAGTTTTATTAGAAGTATCTAAGCCTTCACGATAACTGTAAGAGGATGGGGAACAATATCCATTACGGTTAAAGGGAATTTTGAGTGATTTACAACATTGTAAGCAAAACAGTGGAACATTTCCTTATTTATTTTCTTCTAATTATTTGAATAGTTTCATTATTAATAGAATTGAGCCGTGTTTCTTACAGTACTGTACACACTATTTATTAAATGCAATTAATATTGTTTTTGTTGAACAAACGTAGTTAAAATATAGCTTATAGCTATACTAGAGAGAAGAGAAAGTATACACAGCTACTTTCTAGCTTTCCACATAATCAACAACCAATTCAAAACGGAAATACACAATCTGAAAGCCGAACTAGAAAATCTATTATACAAAGGATGAAGTACAAGAACATGTATGAACATTAAAAAAAAAAAAAAACCCTGCTCGTACAATTTCTCTTTGGCAAGGGTTGTGTTACCTCAGTATTTTGTAGGAATCCGGTACTCTTCACACACGTAATAATACGCTTAATTACACAATGAGAGTGGAATGTGACAATCAAACAAAGGAATAATACATACAATGGCGACAGAAGCAGCAATGGCCAAAATTGAAGCTGTAGCACCCAACTAACGATTCCACCGCATCAAATTGTTCTACTCAGATGAAGATTAGTTTGCTCTATAGATTTTTCAACATCAAACAAAACTAGGCAAAAACACATCCAAATATAAAAACCACTTGAAGGGTTTGAAGCAAGGAACCTCCGATGGCTCACTCCAGAAAGTGCTTCACCAGAGGCTGTGCCATGCCCTCCCTTATGTAGATAATTGGAACCTCCCACTAGGTTTTTTTCTTCTCCATCCCTGGTATTTTCGTGTTAAAAAAAACTTTTAGTATCAGTAAAATATTAACAAACGTTTAAACAGTTGGAACTAACTTTGCAAAGGTAAACTTACAAACGCAGCGTAATACACAAAGGTCAATCCAGCTAAAGCAACAAACGCAATTTGGAACACATTGTACCTGTAATGGAATAACCAGTCAGTCAAACTCAATTAAATTGTATTATTACTACCACATTATAGCCATATTCAATGTTCACAAACTCTTATCTAAATTCAAAATATATAGTAGGTCAAAATTGGAACAATAAGCGCATAGTGTACTCTAGATTGACAAGTTAGCAGAAAGAAGTAACCATTTTTTGCCCCACGCGAAGGCAGGCAAGTAGAGGCAGAAGAAATTCAGATTGACTCACTTGTATAAATATTTAATTCCTCGAAGAGACTCCAAAGTGTGGCCAAAGATTTCCTGGGCTGCAGTTGCTTGAGCATAGTAGGCAAAGGCTGTGGAGCAGAACTGGATCACACTACAAGGTAAAATAATACAACTTTCAGCGAGGGTGTACAGCATGCCATGATCATGACAGCATATAACAAGTGCCTTAAACTTTACATGCAACACTACTTGTGCAACTCTTCTTACATTATGTAAGAGAAAAACAAAAAAAATATCATAAACTTTATGACACTCAGGTAGAGAAGCTAGAAGCTTTAACTTCAATACACATACCACCCCATTAGGAATGTACAGCAGAGACTATACTTACCTAATGGAAGAAAGAAGAATAAGGCCCACATTAAACAGAAAAGAGTTCATAAGAGTTGCTCCCCACCTGCCAGATATAAGATCATATTGTCAGATACAAATAGGGATGCCAAACTACCAAAATGGAGAATGAAATATAAATCTATAGCACTTAAATTACTTCATGGGATGTATAGTAATAAAAACTAGTCTCAGTCCAAGCACCATGGCACCAGTAATCACAGCAAGGAGAAGGTAGAAGCAGAAAAATGCAAATGCAGCAGTGCCGAGAAGACCTGATGAAATAACAAATTACATATATCATCTAGATTAACTGAATAAATATTATAATGTATTTATTCTAGTATACATAATAACTAAAAGAAAGAAAATAATCAGACGTTTCCAACGTACCCCATACATCGTCTAGCTTGATGAAAACTTGATTCAGGAAAGGAGAAAGTGGTGGATCAATTAATAGATAGATAATAATATGAATGATCCACACAACGGAAACAATCAACCTGTTAACAGTTTTCAAATAGATAAGAAACATAACACTTGTTAAAATTGTTCAACAGTTCAGAAGGATCATACTGCAACCACACAGTTTATAGCTTACCCTAAAATTCCAAAAACAAGTTTTGCCAGATAACCAAGAATCGTTAGTGCCCATGTTGTCTCAGCCTATATTCATGCAGGCTTGGTCAGAGGGAAAAAATTACACATTGATTATACCTGAAAATTAAAAAAAAAAAATAGAAATTTGATCATGGACCTTTTCCCCTTGAGGATACATCTCTTCAAGAAGCTTTACGTCTTCTTCTAATTGAAAAACCTCCTGCAGAATTATGTGAGATTTATACGTAAATCACTTTAATTTCACAAAATGCTTCAACAACTGTAAAGTATATGGTGCCAGCATCAAATTTCATATGGAAAGCCCAAGCTAACAATTGTCTCCACAAAAATACTTAAAGAATAAAGTAAATAAAACTGATAAATGATCAATATTTGTTTACCTTCTCGACTGCCTTCACATTTTTACGAAACTTTCTACCCTTTGAACCACCCTTTTCTTCCTGACGGAGAGCCTCGGCTGCTTTCTTTAAATCTTTTGCTTTTTTACCTAGTTCAGTGGCTTCCTGCAGTAACCAAACCAACAACACCATGAATATAGTATAGCATATCAGGTAAACAAAAAAAAAAGCTAACGAATTACATTTTTTTCAGTAACAATATACAGCACCTTGATATACTGTGAGCGAGTGATAACAGCCTTTGGACGCCGAATAAATGAAAATATAAGTCCTAATGGAAGACATGCAATACCAACACCGCCAAATATCTGGATTGAATAGAGAACAGTGGTCAAATATCATGAATATACTTAAGATTGAAACTGTAAAATAATTCTAGAGGGCTTATTGATCCCTCTCACAATCTTCTATTTATAAGAATAAATTGATACACAAATACATGATAAATAGGGTAACCCTAGACACAATATAATCATGATAAATAGGGTAATCCTAGACATAATATAATCATGATAAATAGGGTAACCCTTGACACACTATAATGATGATAAAATAGGATAAATATCCTAACACTCCCCCTCAAGCTGGAGCATACAAATTGTATGTACCAAGCTTGGAACAAATAAACTCAATCCGAGGACCCCTTAATGACTTGGTCAATACATCTGCGAGTTGATCGTTTGACCCAATAAACTCAGTACATATTTCTTTGGTCAACAACTTTTCACGAACAAAATGACAATCAATTTCTATATGTTTAGTCCTCTCGTGAAACACTGGATTTGATGCAATGTGGAGAGCAGCTTGATTGTCGCAATACATCTTCATAGTATGGATGTCACAAAATTTAACCTCTTGAAGGAATTGTTTCACCCATATAAGTTCACATGTTAGTGATGCCATTGCCCTATACTCGGCTTCCGCGGTTGATCGAGCTACTACATTTTGTTTCTTACTTTTCCATGAAATAATGTTTCCTCCCAGAAAAACACAATATCCTGTTGTAGACCGTCTATCAATAGGTGAACCTGCCCAATCTGCATCACAATACCCAGAGACATGAATGCTTCCTTTATCTTCATATAACAATCCTTGCCCGGGAGCCTTCTTTACATATCTTAGAATGCGAATGAGAGCATTCCAATGGTCAATACATGGAGCCTGCATGAACTGACTAACCACTCCAACTGCAAAGGATAGATCTGGCCTTGTAATAGTGAGATAAATCAGTTTGCCAACCAGCCTCCTATACCTCTCTGGATCAGAGAATAATTCACCTTCTTCTGTCCTTAATTTCTGGTTTGGGTCCATGGGACTGTCTACCGGTCTACAATCAATCATGCATGTTTCTTGTAATATATCAAGAGCATACTTCCTTTGGGAGATTACAACTCCATCTTTTGATTGCGCTACTTCAATGCCTAAGAAATATTTGAGACTTCCAAGATCCTTGGTTTGAAAATGTCTACACAAGTACTCTTTTAGTTGAGATATTCCAACAGCATCATTTCCTGTAATGACAATATCATCAACATATACTATTAAGTAAACACATTTCCCGAGAGAAGAATGACAATAAAAAACTGAATGGTCTGCTTCACTGCGTTTTAGCCCAAATTTTTGAACAATGGAGCTAAACTTTCCAAACCAAGCACGTGGGGATTGCTTGAGGCCATATAGAGATCGATGCAATTTGCATACCATACCAGACTCCCCCTGAGCAACAAACCCTGGAGGTTGCTCCATATAAACTTCTTCCTCAAGATCACCATGTAGGAAGGCATTCTTGATATCCAATTGATGAAGTGGCCAGTGACGAATGGCTGCCATGGCAAAGAAGAGACGAATAGTAGTCATCTTGGCTACAGGAGAGAAAGTGTCACAATAATCAAGACCATAAACCTGAGTGTAACCTTTTGCAACAAGCCGAGCTTTGAGCCGATCAATTTCACCATCAGGGCCAACTTTAACTGCATACACCCATCGACAACCAACCGCCTTTTTTCCTGGGGGAAGGGGCACCAGCTCCCAAGTATTACTGTGGTCAAGAGCCTGCATTTCTGCAATCATAGCTTGTCGCCATCCAGGATGATCAAGTGCTTCTTTCACATTCTTGGGTATAACAACAGAGGACACTGAGGATAAAAGAGAAAAATAGGAGGGCGACAATCGATGATAGCTTAGAAAATTATAAATGGGATGAGGGTTCCGAGTGGAACGAGTACCTTTTCTGAGGGCAATAGGCCATGCTGAATCATTTGCACCAGGAGGCGTGGGAGGAGGTGACGAGGGAGAAGAATCTGAAGTAGGAGATTCACCATTGTCTTGGGGAGGTGGACTATCCATTGGGGCCCTGTGTGGGATGATCTCAGTATGTGGAGAAACAGGTGTAGAAGGATTGTGATCATGACTGGGAATGACAGAGACAGTGGAGCTATTTGACTCAACCATTGGAATAGGAAGGACCTGCTGGAGGATAGAAACATCCTGAACAGATGGAGAGAAGTAAGGAGTCTGTTCAAAGAATGTGACATTGGCAGACATGTAATACTTCTTAGTTTCAGGAGAGTAACACCGATATCCTTTTTGAAGTCGAGAATAGCCTAAGAAGACACATTTGAGAGCGCGAGCGGAGAGTTTGTCTAGACCTGGAGACATGTCATGAACAAAACATACACAGCCAAACACTCGGGGAGATGTATGAAAGAGAGGATCATTAGGAAACAAAATGGAGAAAGGGACTTTATTATCAAGAGAGGAGGAGGGCATCCTATTAATAAGATAACATGCAGTTAAGATGGCATCCCCCCAGTGATGGACAGGAATATGGGCACCAAGCAAAAGGGTACGAGCAGTTTCAACCAAGTGTCTATTTTTTCGTTCTGCTATACCATTTTGCTGTGGTGTATGAGGACAAGTAGACTGATGTAAGATACCATGGGAACTCAAGATGGTAGAAAAGGAGGATGAAAAATACTCTTTGGCATTATCACTTCTTAATATTTTGATTACTTGACCAAATTGATTCTTGATTTCATTCAAAAAGGATGTAAAGATAGCTAACAATTCAGAACGATTTTTCATAAGATAAACCCAAGTACATCTTGAATATTCATCAATAAAGGTAACAAAATATCTATAACCAAAGGAGGAGATACGACTAGGTCCCCATATATCAGAATGGATGATGGAAAAACTAGAATTACATATTGATTGAGACCTTTTAGGAAAGGAAGATCTAACATGTTTTCCTAATTGACATGACTCACATTCTAAGGTTTGGAGACCACTAAGTTCAGGACACATCTTTTTTAATTTGGACAAATGAGGATGGCCAAGTCGATCATGTAGCACTTTAGGATTAAGAGCAGCAACACAAGACACCCTTGGACGAGATCCAAAATGGTATAATCCGCCAGCTTCATATCCTTCTCCAATCTGTCTCCCCGAACCACGCTCCTGTATAACAAAAGATTTATGATCAAAGGTTATTGAACAATTTAACATTTTAGTCAACTGGCTTAAGGAAATTAAATTAAAAGGACAATTAGGGACAAAAAGGACTGAGTTGAGATTGAGGGAGGGAGACAAAGAAACATGACCGACTCCTTTGGAAGAAGTTTTAGATCCATTTGCAAGGGTTATGAAATGAGGTTTTTCTCGAAAGGAAATAGATGAGAACAAAGAGGTATTACCAGAAATGTGATCAGAAGCACCTGAGTCAATTACCCATGAATTTTGACATTCCATAGATTGAGAAACGCAGGCTGTTGATGTATTGGGAGATTGAGATGGTTGTGCCAAGCGGTTAGACTTTAACCTTAAATACTCTTGATATTCATCCTCAGAAAACATAGAAGTAGAGGTTTCAGTTTTCAAAGTGGAAGTTTCAGTCTTCGAAATATTGGCGGTTTTGGAAGGGAAACCATGTAAGGAGTAGCAATTCTCTTGAGTATGACCCATCCTTTTACAATATGTGCATTGAGTACGTCCCCGACCTCCTCGTCCTCCTCCTCTAGTGCCACGTCCTCCTCTTCCTCGTGTGGCAACCATGACAGATGGTTCCACTAGTTCATGCGCTTCTTGAGTTTGAGATACCGGGACACGCAGAAGGCGAGTGGTCAATGTTTCCATAGAGGGGACCTCATGACTAGTTAGAAGTTGATCTCTGAGATGATCAAAATCGGGATGTAGGGCACGAAGGATCAACACCATGTAGAATTTGTCTAGTTTCTTTTTTATATCCTCTAATGGATCTACTTCCAAAAACATCCTAAGTTCTTCGACAGCAGATTGGGCTTCAGTCATGAAGGACACCATATCATGGTCTGCCATTTTAAGAGATGCAAGTTTATTCGTAGTGTCATAGAGACGTTGAATATCGTTGGCATAAATGCTTTGGGCTTTCTTCCAAAAGGAGTGACAAGTTTTGAAAGCCCTCAAAGATACAAAAAGTTTGGGTTCCACTGATTGCCATAACAGGGCACACAACTGGAAATCTGCTTGTTTCCACTGATCAGCTTTTTCAGTAGGCACATGGCTTCCATCTCGCTCAAGGTGGTCATAATGCCCTTGGCCAAGGAACCACATTTCAACGGCAGCAGACCATGATAGATAATTTTTTCCATTTAGCTTCTCGGAGGTAATTGATGGACTTCTAGAGAAGGAAAGAGTACTGCCAGACGCCATTTCTGAAGAAGACGAATAGTACTAAGGAAGAACAAGAAAACCCTAAGGGTTTAGACGAAGGAAACTTTGACAGTGATGGACGACGGTGGCCGGCAATGGCGGGCGGTGGCCGGACGGTGCCCGGAGACGGTGGCCGGAGACGGTGGCCGGACGATGGCCGGCGACGGCCGACGGTGGCCGACGGTTGACGGTGGCCGGCGGTTGACGGTGGCCGGCGGCGGGCAGCGGCGGGCGACAAAGAACTGTGGCGCCGGACAAATATATATTACGAGACAGAAACCAGAGCGGGATCGACCCGCTCTGATACCAACTTAAGATTGAAACTGTAAAATAATTCTAGAGGGCTTGATTGATCCCTCTCACAATCTTCTATTTATAAGAATAAATTGATACACAAATACATGATAAATAGGGTAACCCTAGACACAATATAATCATGATAAATAGGATAATCCTAGACATAATATAATCATGATAAATAGGGTAACCCTTGACACACTATAATGATGATAAAATAGGATAAATATCCTAACAAATATGAAAACCACTATTTATAGAAGGCGTATTTAAATAAATCCACTGTTAGGTTTCTGGGTATATCAAACCTATCTCACTCCCTCTCAAATGCTCAACAGTAAGACACCAAAGGAAAGAATAGAACTTTTGTATTAACCCAAAAGAACAAATGTACATGTATGGTAAACTAATTGAGAGCCTAACCTCCCTCCACAGGCCAAAGTCCTGTCTTTACACAAAGAATACAAAAACTCCCTTTTAACAATGAATAGAACTCTATTTATACAAGACCTTCCTTCCCGCCTTTCCTAACTGCTAAAACAGTTAGGATATTGACTTTGTATTAACTCTTCCTTCTCTCTTAAACCCATGATATCCTATTACTTTATATCCTATCATTACACCCTGTTGCAGAACACCCTTGTCCTCAAGGTTGGAATCATGAAACTTGATTTCTTGGCTCCTCTTCATCATCGTGTTATTATATGAAGGAAACCCACTGACTACTGCCCTCCAATTCAGGTCTGGAGGCTTGGGTGGTGGCAAATCCTCCTCCAATGACTTCCATTCTTCCTGGATTCTATTAGCTTCCAACATTCTAGTCACATCTTTTCCAGAATCATAAGTCCTGAGAAACTGGTCTTCGATGTCTTTCAATGCTTCAAACAACTCTCTACCTTCTACAGGTGTATCAAGAATTGCAAGCCCCCCTTTTTGTTTTCTGGCCCACCTCTTCACAAAATCCATCCTTCTCTCCCAGGCATTGATTCTTCTATCCACCCTTCCCTCCAATGCCTTCATTTTTCATTCCATCACGCATCTCTCCCAATGATCCAGAACTCCTCTCCTAAGGATATCTGGTAGTCCTCTCCCGTTTGGATCTGGCAGTCCTCTCACGTTCAGATCTGGCGGTCCTCTCCCGTTTGGTTCCTTCCGTCGTCTCACGTTCGGTTCCGGCCGTCCTCTCACGTTCGAATCTGGCAGTCCTCTCCCTTTCGATTCCGGTAGTCCTCTCCTGTTAGGTTCCGGTAGTCCTCTCCCGTTCGGTTCTGGCGGTCCTCTCCCGTTCGGATCCGGTAGTCCTCTCTCATTCAAATCCGGCAGTCCTCTCATGTTCGGTTCCGACAGTCCTCTCACGTTCGAATCCGGCGGTCCTCTCCCGTTCAGATCCAGCAGTCCTCTCTCGTTCGGATCCAACTGTCCTTTTCTGTTCGGTTCCGGCAGTCCTCTCATGTTCGGATCCGGCAGTCCTCTCCCGTTCGGATCCGGCAGTCCTCTTTTGTTCGGATCTGGCAGTCCTTTCCCGTTCGGATCCGGCAATCCTCTTCTTTTCGGATTTGGCAGTCCTCTCCTGTTTGGATCTTGGATGTATTCTTCCGCAGTCACTGACTGCTTAATGGCCGCCAACCTTTCAAAGATTGTACCCCTATTCCTTCCTCCAAATCGCACCACCATAGCTTCCTTCAATCCTTCCCAAGAAGGATTCTTGGCTTTAGCCTTCCAGGCCCAAACCCAATACCTAGCACTTCCCTCCATGCTAATGTATGCCAGGCGCACTTTTTCTTCCTCTATCACCCCTTGGGTCTCAAAAACTTTCTTCGCCCTAGCAATCCACCCCATAGGATCAAACCCTTCGAAAGTGGGTAGGTCTACCCTTTTTACCCAATTAGGTTGGGCGTCTCCTCAGTCTTAATCCAGTTCCTCCTCTGTGCTCTCTCTTCTCCTTCTCTAATTCTCGTTAACAGAATGTTGATCTTCATCTACAAACCCTGGACTGCCTTCCAATCTTTTTTCCTGGTTCCACACCCTTCCTCCAATAACTCGCAAGAGTTCTCTGGTTTCCTGCCACATTTCTTGCATATTTCTTCTCCATTCTGCCATGCTCATTTTTGGTTTTGTCCTGCTCATTTTCTGTTCGCGGGTCCTTCTCTCCAAGGAATTGTCTCATTTTCTTGATCACTTCTTGATCCGCAAGCTTTGATTCGGCCGTCATCTCCTAAGAAATCCGGCAGTGCTCCCTTGATGATCTGGCAGGTCGGACCAATTGTTAGGTTTCTGGCACTCCCTCTCAAACACTCAATAGTAAGACACCAAAGGAAAGAATAGAACTTCTGTATTAACCCAAAAGAACAAATGTACATGTATGGTAAACTAATCAAGAGCCTGACCTCCCTCCACAGACCAAAGTCTTGTCTTTACACAAAGAATACAAAAACTCCCTTTTAACAATAAATAGAACTCTATTTATACAAGACCTCCCTTCCCGCCTTTCCTAACTGCTAAAACAGTTAGGATATTGACTCTGTATTAACTCTTCCTTCTCTCCTAAACCCATTATATCCTATTACTTTATATCCTATCATCCACAAATCCATTAAGAGAAAGTTTCTTTCTTCTGTTCAGTACTTTTTTTATATTTTTAGGGTGTTAAGAAAATCTCAATTTCGAAAGAGAATAGAGTAATACCATATTATAATTCATTCACTCTCACACTGAAAAATCTATAACCACAAGAGTAGTCCTTTATCCAATACAATAATTTTGGCCAAACAAGCCTAAAAATCTAGCCAAATATTTAGCATGAATTTTAAAAGAAAAGTTAAATTTAATGAAGATTGAGCTTACAGCAAAAAGCACGGATCCAACAATAGTAGCGAGTGCAACAACATATTCTGGGAAGGTACTACGCATGGTCCATGTTTTCTCTGACGAAGGACTGGCAGAGTAAGCTGAGCACTGGTTTAAGGACAATGTCGAGGGAAATGCAGTATGAGCAACAGAAAAAATATTACCACTGAAAACATCAAAACCAGCTAAAAAACAGAAACTGGTACAGAAAAAGACCTGATGGACACCATTTCCAATACATTGTTCATTACTATTGAATGTCCATGTGCTAGGAAATGCAGTTGTCGATGAAGAGAGGTGCCTAACAGTAAAGTCCACCTTACCAACCAGCCCTAATAGATCAATCATCGAAGAGAAGCATAAGCAAACAGTTTAAATCTCAGATTAAACCACATCAAATTTAAAACATTAACTCAAGATTTAAGATGGGTTTATGTAGTATATCTTTATTAAATTGAATTTGAAATGACAAATAAAGATGACTATCCTTCTTGAAACAGCAATGAGCAAATTCTTAATCATGAATTTAACTTTTTAAGGAAGATTATGAATTATGCAATACTTTTTACACCTATAAATATAATTTTAAACATTCCAATTGTTTATTTTGTGTAAAATGATTTCCGTTTCTTAGTCCTACACCAAATGGACAACATTGTCAAGGAAATGAAACCAGTTTAATGGGTTGAAATTTGCAGTAGCTTTCTTCTTTTGGCACCAAGTCCGTGACTCGTTCCTGCCTGTCCCATCTAATAATGTGAACCATAATGCCTTGACACAATTTCATTCGTATAAACTTTTATTACACTCTTCTTGCTTGCAGTGCAGCATGAATTATTCTTGCCGGAACGACCCACCCCAATCTCAGTTCTCCCTTTTGTTATCAGTAATCCACAACAAACCCCTCCCTTTTATTTAATCCATATCTCTTAAAAATTACTTATTACTTATTACGTATAGAGCCCAAAGCTTTGCCAAGCAGCACATCCTTAGTTCCAATAAAAACCCTGCAAATGATGCAGATTAAATTTCACCTCTCTCTACTTCTATTCACCCACCAATATCTTTAACCACACAAAAATCTCTCCAAGGTAAGTTGTTATACAAGAAAACAGCCTTCAAAAAAATCCCACCCACTATCGAACCTCGCAAACGCACTAAGATCCTTACTTCCCATAACATGGATAATCCAAGAGTCCTCCCCGCCTGTCATCCAACGCCAAGAAGGACAGCAACCACATGCACAATAACACGAAATTCTCCTTTCATTTTCATTTGAAGAAACCGCACAACCACATATCCATAAAAAAAAACACCCAACCCATAACCCCTATACACGCAATTCCCCAATCCCATTTCTAATATTCTTAGTCCTTGACAAAACACATTCAACTAAAACGCAAAGCACTACTCAGTCCTACGATACACGACTAAGTAATAAGAGGTATGAGTCACATAACATAACGCGACTCAAAGTGTTTACAGCATCATCACATTAATCATTCATACCGTATAAAATACCCAGAACGAGGGCGCACACTATAGCCGTGGTGACCATCCACATTAACGCACTCTTAATCCTCTTCCCCATAGTCCTGCACACAAAGCAAAAAACACCCGACACAACATTTCATTCAAATCCACGAAACACTTAATTAACAACAATTCAAATTTAAAACCGAACAAAGAAAAAACTAAAAAGAAGTACTTGTCAAGGTCGCCCTCGTAGTAGAACATGGCGAATGGGATGACGAAGAAGACGAGGATAGCGTCGACGATGTAAACGGCGAGCCAGAGGTCCTTCATGGGGAGGGTGAGGTTGCACGCCCCGTTGTAGATCGCGTGGCGGCAGGCATGGCGGTTAGCCACGTCGGCGGGGAGCATGAGGATGGAGATGGCAGCGATAGAGAGGCCTAAAACGACGACGAATTTGGGGAAGTAGGCCTGGTTGGCATCGTCAGGATGCTGGTAGTTGACCAAGAGGTACACGTTGACGAGGAACACGATCACGCAGACCACCACCGCCACGATCACCAGGGCGAGGTTGAAATCGCCCATCGTCGCTACGGCGAAATCAGAGGAATCAGTAATTGGGAACCAGGGTTAGGGTTGATCGGATCTCGTTTAGAAACAGACAGAGAGAAAGCAGAGAGGAATTTGGTTTCGTTCCGGTGGTGGTTTGCTACGGTTAGCGGTGGTAATTTTTATGTGAGGGATGGAATTACTGTTATGTCCTAGTGCCGTTGTTGACAATGGGTTATGGGAGAACTGTTCGGGGTATATTTGTAATTTCAAGTGGGGGTATTTCGGTGTTGTAAGCGAAATTCAAACCAGGCTGTACTCCAAGTCATAACAGGAGGCGAAAGGTTGGAAATTGGGATAGTGAGGTGGAGTTTCGTAATGGGCTCAATGGGCCCAATTTGTTTATCAGGGCTCAAGAAAACTTTTCAACTGATTCACCTTTCACCTCCAAACATTTCATTATGGATCTTCAATTTTCTAAAATGTCTCTAATTAATAACTAGTTTAAAAGTTAAAATTTTTTATTATTGAAAATTTCTGTGCACACCAGAGACTCTACCTCCATTTTCTTCCAATCACCTAACATGCATTCCTACACCTCTGTATTCCTTCATCCATGAACCCCTGCATCCTTGCACCGCACCCCATTTTATTTTTATAAAGAAAACATACACCCATGCACCTTTGAACTGCAGCTCTTTGATAATATTTTTGCTCTTGAACTTTTTACTTTAAAAATATTTGAGAGGGATTGTTCGATTGCAGTTTGGAATGGTGCATCTACGAAGCTTGACTTGTTTTGTGATGACGAACTTAGGGTGTTTCGTGTTAGCTCATTCTTTTTTGTGTTCTTACTAAAGAGGAAGGTTAGTATTTTTTTTTAATCTGTCTGTATAGTTAGACTTGTTGGTTACATTAATATTAATGGAGAAACATTTTATTTTCGTTAATCTGTTTGCATGCATGAAATGAAAAACCGAAACTGAACTTATCAGCTGTGGAGAGCCCATGCAGGCAGACTCGGATGTATGTATTTGATTTACGAAACTTCAGATTTAGATATATGATAGAAGACTTACATTATATTCATATTTTGTATGTTTACATTATATACATCTTATATTAGTTTAAATTTCTTTTAATACTTCTTATATTATTTTAATTTTTTTTTAATTTTATTTATAGGTTTATAATATATTATATAATTTCTAATTAATATAAATTAATTTTTATGAATGTATTAAAATTAATAAAACTAATTTTGAATAAAAAAAAACTTAAAATGATCGTAAGAATCCGAATGTACCAAAATCGGATGTGGATATCCAATGATGACCATTTCAGATGTGGAAATCCAATAAATGTTTAATATTTTATATAAAAAATTTAATTATATTACTTACTTAATTATTTTATTAGTTTCTAATTATTTTTAGAATTACGTATGATTTTGTATGGTTTATAAGGTAATTATATAATTTTTAATTAATATAAATTAATTTCTATGAATTTATTAAAATTAATAAAACTGATTTTGAAAAAAATAAACTTAATATCCTATCGGATATGAAAATTCGAATGTCTAAGAATCGAATGTGAGATTCGATGATGACAATTTCGGATATCAATATCCAATGTTTAATATGTTATATTTAATTAATTTATAATTATTTTTAAAATTATGTATGATTTTGTATTAGTTTATAATGAAATTATATATTTTTTAATTGATATAAATTATTTTCTATGAATTTATTAAAATTAGTAAAACTAATTTAGATTAAAAAAGAAATTTATATGTTACTATCGCATATGAAAATGTGATTATATATATATATACATGACATCTTCTTGTTAATTTGTGAAAGCACTTTTTTCAGTTGGTACATTTTAGTAATGAGTATCGGATTTTAGACAAAAGATCCCTCATATATTATGGATTCTAAGTTTTAAGATCAAAGGTATTTGAATAAATTTCATTCTCAAAATTAAAAAAAAAAATCAAGAAACCCGCAAACCCTTACTCACCTTCCTCGTTCCTTTCAATCTTTTCTCTTTCATCTCTCTCACTCCAACATTTTCTCTATCATCCCTACTATAGTCCCAACTGGAAAAAAAATCAGAAACACTCGCTTAACCTTAATCCACCTTCCTCAATTATCCAATTTGTTTCTAAAATTTAAAAACGAAATTTAATAATAATTAAAAGGGAAAATATATAACACAGTCCTTCAATCAAAAATCAACATCATTCATTATTTTGTTATTAAAATGGAAAATAAATGAACGAATAGAGCAAGAGTAACAAATTGGAGGATTGCGGGTTGTTGTGTGTGTGTGAGAGAGAGAACGAAGATGAGAGAGAAACAAATTGGATAAGTGAGGAAGGTGGATTAGGGTTAGGACAAGTGTTTCTGATTTTTTCAATTGGGGCTACAGTAGCAATGACCGAAAAAAGGTTGCAGTGAGAGAGATGAAAGAGAAAGGGTTGAGAGGAATGACGAG